>NW_004524631.1:540183-560808 GCF_000260255.1 Octodon degus | reverse complement strand
AGAGAGAGAGAGAGAGAGAGAGAGAGAGAGATAACCTCATAATATCTATAGTTAGATATAGATACGGATATAGATACATTATATCAGAGAGAGGAGAGAGAGAGAGGTTTTGTTGGATATTATGTCATTCTCAATGAAGAATTGAATGGAAGAATATAAGCCTTTTAAAATGATTAAGTTAGGCTTGATTGTAAGAATGTTTTCAATGTATGCTGTGTTATATAGTAACAAAAATTGAATATTTCATTAAAGGGCATTCACTAAAGAACAATTCAGCCAAATTTATTGGCAGTTTTGCTGATTTTCATTAAGAAAGGGTGACCATTTAAAAACTATTCTTTTCCAAGAAAGTATTTTTAACAACCAAATTTTCACCATAATCACTACTAAACATTAAATGATTAAGCCAAAGATCCCCAGATATCATTATAATCATTCTCCATAATGAGTCAGTTTCTTTGCTACATGGGTTCAAATGAGTACTTATGTCAAAAACAGAAGAGAAAGTTCTAATTTATTCATTTAAATCATGCACATTTTTCTCTCTGGTCAAATTTCCACAGATGTCAACCATTCCTAAAATACTTCATCTTTTTGTGTAGACTATTGGGATGGTTTGTGTCATATCGATTTCTGATATACCAATAATCTAGATGGTTTATTTTGAATTTAAAAATCCAAAACATGTGGACATGATGATATTGGGGCTGTGATCACTAACGGAAAGTTATCACTTAGAAAATCACCTTGAAGCAAAGGCAGCCTGCAATAACCTCACTGGGCAAACTGCTCTAGAAAGTCAAGGGAATAGTTTGACTCCTTTTTTATAAAAGGGCATAAGGACCTAATTAAAGTGCTCAAATTATACACTTTTTAAATCAACTTAAAACTCATAGAAGGAAAGGGCTATAATAATATACTTATGATTTGTTATAATCATGTGAGAAAGTCCACAATATCTGACTTCTGCAGAGCCCTTAGGTACCATCTCTGCAACATCAGTTTTCCTTGTTAAATCTGTTCATGTGCTCCAGAGTTGTACTTTTTTTTGGTGTTTTTGTTTGTTTGGTTTGGTTTGGTTTTGGGTTGTTTTTTTTTGTTGTTGTTGTTTTGTTTTTTTTTGGTAGGGGAAAGAGTCTACAGGGTGTTAAAGGTCTCACTACTAGATCAGACTTGTAGTAACTCTCCTGTCTACAGCCTCCCAAGTGCTGGGATTACAGGCGTGCGCCACCACGCCCAGTCTTAGAGTTGTAGTTTTGAGCAAGAGCACCCACAAAGAGGAATGTACAGAAGGACAGAAACACATAGCTATTTTATAGAAAAGACACATACACAATGTGCTTGGTTAATAGCTATAAGCTGTCCACAGGTTTTATGTATTTCTTGGACTAAGAACATCTGAAACCATTATTTTTTCAACAGGGAACATGTTTAAGGCCTAATGAATATAAACTTCACATGTATTTTTAGTAGAGGTATCTTATGATGTATTTAATGCCTATAAATACAGAGTTTGTTAAAAATGCATACACACTTTAACAGTTCATCATATTAATAAATTTGAAGACAACAATATGTAATATAACCATTATTGAATTGCTATTATTTTGTTTAGTGAAATACTATATTGTTTCTAAATTTTTTTCTAGATTTATTTTCTTGTCTTTTATAAAAGGAAGATAATGGCCACCACTTAGAGCATCTCTTTTATGTAGAGGTCAAAAATCACTTGTGTTAATCTTATGATGTCACAGTAAATTTAGTATTAAGTTATTTAGACAAGATTTTCTTTTCCTGATCTATACATTTTTTGGCAGACTCTGTATTCAGTATTTTGGGTCTCTCTCTGTTCTACATTTAGCAGACATTCAATTTACTTACTAACTATATGCAATATAAATTGAAATATTTTGCTTATATATTTTGAAGAAAAATGTTTTCACCTTTTTCTAACAAAATTGAATATTGTCAAAAATAAATGCTTTTTGAAAGCATAAAGACAAATTGTCTTCTCTCTATTATGACATGTTTTTAAAAATTAAACATTTAGTATGTTTTACTCAATGGAAAATTTTCAAAAATGGATTTTGTATTGTGCTAAATTAATGCTTCTTAAACTCTTAAACTCTGGTAATTATGAGTTGATAAGTGTAGATGTAACAAAAGCAGACACAAAGGTGATCTTAACTTTGGATTCTAGTTCCAGCTGGCTAAGTTAAAGAATCTACAAAAATATAAGGCTACAAGAAAGCTGTGGAAAGTTAAGCAGGAAAATGCTTACAGTTCACTTTGCCAAATAAAAGGTGTGGGAAAAGGTTTAGCGAACTGCATATTGATGAGCCCTTCTTCAAGGACACAAGTAAACTCAGATACATGATGGACATTGCAACTGATCAGAAGGAAGCTCTTTTAAATAGAAAGTTTTCTTGTGGGATTATAATTTTTTTAAAGTATTGTCTTTTTTTTTTTTTTTTTTTTTTTTTTTTTTTTTTGCTGAACTGGGGATTAGACTCAGGCTCTTGCGCTTGCCAGGAAACCACTTATTTACTGGGCCATCTCCCTGGCCCCTTAAAGTATTGTCTTCTTAACTTTTCAAAATGCTTTCCTTTCCCTTCTGTAATGTATCCCTAGCCCTCCACATTTATACCTACATTTAGTTTTGATGATAAGGAAACCATACTGGCAAATAATGTCGGTATCAACATGAAATAGTTTAATCACAATTTACGTGAAAAATATAAAATATGAAAAATTATTATGATAAAGGTATGAAATAAGCTAATCATCCTAAAAGAAAAGTTGGCAAGGACAAGCAAGAAAACAACAGAAAAGAAAACAGCCACCACCACAGCTCTTTCTGGCTAAGGGCTGGTATCCTGGATAAAACCCCAAGGACAGAAAGAGCTGCTCTTGCAGTTGCTACTTGTTGTTGCTTCTACCGCTTGTTTTCTGTGGGACCCCTCTGCCAAACCACCCTTCCTGGAAGCCGGCCATCTATGAACTGAAACCCCTACAGAGTGTAAGCCAAATAAACCTTTCCTCCTTTAAAAAAGAAAATTTATCAGTGCAATGAGAAATATAAATATGAAATAGAAATTAAATGCAGATACTAAATACACTTATATAAAAAATCATATCTATTCATACAATCAGACAATCATATCTATTCCTAAAATGATCTTTAAAACTACAAAAATAGCAAAATGTAACAGAAAAAAAAACTAAAACAAAAATGTAAACATTAAATAGTGGTAAAATTGTTTTAGAATGAGCACATTAAATCGTTATTGACACCATAAACAAGATAACTCTTGTAGTTTTGTGCATCTGAGGTCATATATAGCTAGAAACATAAAGATGTTCATACACATAGGAAAAATAATTTCAATGAGAGATGTGTTTAAGATGAACCTCAATATATGCAATACCTTACTCAACTTCATTCGCCAAAGACTAAAATGACAAAAGAATTTGCAATGAAAATTATGCTTCCATGGTGAAGTAATATGTACGGTTTTATTTGAAGCTAAAACACAAACTGGTAGAAACAACACTTTCAAAACTGTAAGCAATAGTTTTCATAATTACATATAATAAAAATAATTTTGAAACATTATTCGCATTCTGAAGGCTGTTTTTTGTGATACTGGGGCTTGAACTCAGGACCCTGCATTACTCAGGACCCTGCATTTGTTTTTTGATATAATTCAGTCATCAGTTTGAAAGCAGTTCCTTACTGCAAGTAAAATTTATGTAAAAACACAACAGCTGTGGTTGCGTGCCTTAGGGTTTTTTTTTTTAATTGCAAGAGTGAACAACAAAGGTTATGTGCAATATGCAAATAATAAAATTACAAGTGTTAAAGAAAAAAGATATTTTCATTTTTAATGAAGAGTTAGTTGTAATAAAATTCTGGGTATGTAAGTTTCAGATAACTGTAAACTCAAGACTAGTTATTATTGCTTGCTAGCATGAAAACTCCTAGTTTGTAAGATGCTTCTAAATTCACATCATATTATATGATTTTCTAATAAGACTTCTCATATGAGAGTGAGTGTGTTGAAAGAGTTGACTACAGGCAATCGTGTTTGAAAAGATGGTTGCAACTTTATTGATACATAAATGTATGTGGTTGATATTGCATAAAAACAGATAAGAATATGAGGCTGAGCCATTTAAATTACTATGTTAAATATTGCCTAATATGCTTAAAAGTTAAAAGAATTGAAAAATATAAAATGTAAGGATAAAGTAACAATAGATGGGACTTTGTGAATTGCTAAACAATTTTTCAGCCTTTATTTCATAATGAAAAAAATTTGGTTACAATTGAATTTTGAAAGTTTATGTTAGAGAGTTTATGTTAGAAACTGGTAAATATTAAAAAGTGGGAAGGCAAAAAGAAAAATAGTCCAGCCAGAAACTGCTACTTTCCAAATTATAAGAGTTACTAAAATATTCAGTAGTGTTTCAAAACTAACCGCTTTTTATGAGGCAGACAGTGTAAACTAAGATGCATCTACTCCAATTAATTACTCAGAAACAGAAGAGACTAAATAATTATTGAACTAATTCTGAAAGTGGACATAATTAACACCATTAATCATGAGCCATAAATTATTTAATTTAATAACAATCCTGGAAGAAAAATGAGCATTATAGTTATTTTTGCATTTAAAACTCATCATGAAAATGGTATCATCTTGAAGTATGATGGCTTCAAATGATTTTTAAGAAATATTTTAGTTCAATTAATATTATTAGGATACATTAAGTTCTACTTACTAGGATAATGAGTTTAAGAAAGCCAATTCTGTAATTATCTCATATCTCGAATTTCTATTAGACAAAAAACCATTAGTTCTCTACACCCTATCACATTGGCACTGGCACTGTAGTTTTAAATTTTCTAAGTGGAAAACTAAAATAAGGAAGAGAAAATGTACATAAAATGAGATTATTGTCAATTCTTCATGAAAACATTTTGGAGGTGTCTCACACACAAAAATTAAATGTGTAGTACACAATATATATTTACTTTAACTCATAAAAACTGTAATATTTTGTAGTAAAAATTTATTAACACTATGACTGGGACAAAATAGAAAAATTTTGAATGCTAAAAAAGTGAGTCACAGAAAATTATCTCTTGTCTTACGGGCTCCTGAACCTTTTGATGTAGATCTGTTTAATGGGGGAAATTAAGAGTCTTACTTGCTCTGCACTGGGAACAGTAGAGAGTTAGGGTGAAAGCAAGTAAATGAAACAGGAAGAGTAGAACCAGAGGTGAAAAAAGGCAATGAACCTTAAGACAAAGCCTCTTTGTTTAGCTAGCACATGTATAATTTGTGTTTTCTTATTTGGGGAAACTGCTAAATTATTCAGCTAAATATATATCATATATCATATCATATCATATCATATCATATCAACATATATGTGTGTTGTGTGTGTTCCACTTTCATGTGGTATCATCCAATATGTGGTTACTGGATTCAGTGTAAGATCTCTTATAAGCAATATGTGGTTGGATTGAATTTCTGGGGTGTATTGACTGTTCACATCTTTCACTAATGTTCCTACAGGCAGGAATTTCCTGAGATGAGTGGCCAGCACCATTTTCCCTCTGAGCAATGCACAGGATTAAATGCACAAGAACAAAATCCTAATGTTGCTTGGGCTATGCACTGTGTCTTACCTGTGCAAAATGGGGTCAGTTCTCATTTGACTTTATTTTTATTTTTATTTATTGATTTATTTTGAGGAAACCAAGAATCAAACTCAGGACCTCTTGCTTTCAAGGCAGGTGCTGCCCCACTGAGCTAAATCCCTGGCCCCTCATTTGACTTTAGAAGTGACTGGTATATAACAGTTTAATTGATGTTGGTTCATAAAAACAGTGTGGTCAATGACAGTGACGTTCGAAGTAAAGAAGGCAGATAATTGGAAGAGGAGAGGAAGACAGGCAAGAGTAGGCTATTTTTCCACTTTGTTGAGTATGACTTTGTGAGAGGAGAATTCTACAATATGCAGCTTCTCATGGTTAAGTTAAACTGTTACTGTTTTATAGTTTGTGTTAAGATTCTGGAGCCCTTGAATTTCTTGCAAAATCCTTATTGTTTAATTAAATCAATCAATTAATTAATTAATTAATGTGGTATAGGGTCTCACTACACAGTTGAGACTCCTAGTGATCCTCCTGTCTAAGCCGCCTCAGTGCTGGGATTGTAGGCTTGAGCCACCACGCCTGGTTTCTGGGCTGGCAAGGGAGGCCTGGTGTTCCAGGGCAGCACAGAATGCTGTGCTGAGGCTTAAACTTGGTTCTTTATGCTTTTCAAGCAGGCTGCTAGGCTGCTGAGCTATCTCTCCAGCCCTCTCACAAAATCTTGAATAATGGTAGGAACTGTAAACCTCTCAGTCTGGCTTACTAATATCAAATGAGCTACACTTTCACATACCACCATTTTGACATTTTTATTTTTATTTTTGAAGTCCCAGGTACACAGAAATTTTTAATAACTCACAGATTTTAATTATTAGATTTTGAAATAACCCTGAAGTTGTTGTTTTCATAATTATTTATTACTACTACTAAGTTTGCCATTAAATGTCGAATCATGGAGTTCATACAAAGCTGGATCCGATTCTGAGCATTATGACTTCTCTTAACCATTTCACAGTTTCCCCTGTGCACAAATTCACTGGAGGATGCATTATCTTTGTGTAAGCAACCCTCTCAGTTTTATATGAAAAAAGCTCTTGATCTTAATCTTCTTGCTTCAAGGGGATAGACTGATTGAATTACTATTGATTCAAACTGGAGACAAATAAATGTGACAAGTATTGCAATAATTTAATTATGTGCCCAATGATTTATTTATAGGATTACCTGAGAATCTATTCAGAAAAAGAATTTTCATATTCCTAAAACAAAACCCTAAAAATGGCTCTAGACAGACTGAATTATGAAGGGATCGACTACAAATCATGCATTGAAATGTTCCTAGGAAAAAAAAGAGTTCTTTAGCTATTTATTTTTCCAGTACAACAGAGACTATTTAGAAAACAACACCATTAAGTAATACTTGTTTTGATTTAAGTGTCTTTTCAAACAAGTCTATAAAGATTACAAAACAAAATAGTGTTATCATGGTTTCACTTTTGTTCCGCTATGTTTTATCTGGGCATTTTTATTACTACTCTATTTTTCCATGGTGACCTGGACACAAGTATTTTAAAGAAATTTCTACCTATTTTTATAATATATAAAGATATTAGAAGAACGCCAGGTGGGAATAAATGTTTAGACATGAAGTATTTGGAGACAAAGCGGAATCACAATATGCCTCAAAAAGGAAGTAATATTTCAAATGTCCAATATAAAATAGAAGAAAAATCAATAAAACAAGCAGTTATATTAAAGGCTTCTGGGCCCTTGACACAACCACCAAAATGAGCTAGTCACGGTCTATTTGAAGAATATAAAATATACTCGGAATTTCCTAATGGAAGGTTAGGTTGGGGGTCGGCACTCTGGATCTCGGTTTCCTCATGTTTGAGTATAGACATTGACCTAACCCAGTGAGTACTTTTCAACCAAAGATAATTGTCAGGATTGCTCATGGGCCCCTAGAGAGACACAGATCACTATTTAGATGATTCCTGATGTTTTTCTCTCTATAGCTAGAATGAAAAAAATATGTTCTTCATCTGAGTTGCATACATGGTTCTCACTTGTGTTGTTTGTTCTGTCTGATTATGACAGTGCTACATTTTCATCTTCTAATTCTACTGAAAAGCAATTGGCGGGGAGACATCCTTCCCATACATAACCCTAAGCCCTGCTACACATGAAGAGTCATGGTTAAAGCAAAGACATATGGGTGATTATAAGCTCATTTTCTTATGAAATTGTTGAATATTTCTGAGTTGAGATATCCATTAGAATAAAGGACAGAGATAGCCATGCATTTTAGGGCAGCATTTATTTTAATTTGAGAATTCTTTGAAACATACAATTTATGAATTCCAATTTAAAAGTTTCTTCCTATTAATAACTAGTGAAAAAGTTAAAGATGAGCATATTGGAAAAACATGATAAAGTTAACCACTTTCAAAAGCACATGAATTGTTTAGACTAAATGATCTCTTAAAATTTATGTAGGTTTTAATGTTCCACAATTATCTCTTTGAAGAAAGAATTTAAAAATTGGGATTAGAGGTTGAATCTAATTGGCAATAAAATCAGAAATAGACTTTTGTTAGCATGTCAAATATTACAATTCATTTCTAACTTACAGAATTTTCTTGCCTCTCTACATTCATATGAAAGATTGGTTCAACCTTTTTTTCCTCACAAAATTTGAGTAAAAATGTTCTGTCTATACTTAATGACCATAAATAGTTCATAAGAAATTATGTAGCAATTTACAATATGGATATGAAATATATTATGCTTCATTTCATTATTTGGTTACTATTTTAATTATCTCGTATAATAAATTATATTTGAAAATGTCAAGAATGACTTCTAAATTATTTTTATATATTGTACTATTTATATCAATTTATTGTTCAGACACACACATCACTTTTACATAAGGCTCATGTGCTGGGAAGATAAAAATACTTTACCTTTATGATAGTTCTAAAAGTGTAGTTTACAAGAAGACAGCAGGATTACCTGGGAACTTTTTCAGAATATGAGTTCTCAAGGCCCATCCTGTTCCTACCAAATCAGAACTCTGAGCACATTGGCCAAGCAATGGCCGTGACTCATCCACATGGCTGACACTGACAAAGGTTCTACAATCTGAGGTACAGGATCTCAGGACAAATCCTGAGGGCATTTCACTGACCTTCTCAGACCCAAAAGCTACAACTCTTGGTGCATAGGTCCTGCTTTAGCTTGGTCTTAACCATCCAGTAGAAAAGTATGAAGACGAAATATAAGAAATAAAGCCATGCTGTTCAGTTGAGCTGTGGGGGACTCAGGTCAATAATTTCTGACATTGCCAGTTAAACAGAAGAC
Source organism: Octodon degus (assembly GCF_000260255.1). Lineage (NCBI taxonomy): Eukaryota > Metazoa > Chordata > Mammalia > Rodentia > Octodontidae > Octodon > Octodon degus. Next base: position 551,777 of record NW_004524631.1, on the reverse strand, counting down.
CCAATGCTATTATGGGTTACTGGACTCTTTTAGAATATTTTGCTGAGTTTACACACCTATAATATTCAATAACAGAACTTAGAAAAAAAGGGGTATACCTATGAATGTCCATTTTGTATCTATGTATTCAAAGTGGTTGGGATAGATATATAGTTGCATTCTCTTAATGAATAGAATGATTTGTTCTAATGGTGTTTGTAAATAGGATCACAAGTCCGCATCTTGTACAGCAATTAACCACTAAGAAGAATATATGCAGTGTATTATTTGTTGAAACTGTACTTCCAATTTGATTTGAAACTGTCTCATTGCTATCTGTTTATCAATAAAACTTTGAAAAAAAAAATCAGAACTCTGAGGATGGCCCCTGTTAACTTGTATGTTACTATGCCTGTTATGTAAAGTAACATACAAGTTACTTTATGCCTGTTATGTAAAGTTATCTAAAGTTTGAGAAAGGTTCATGTAGTTTCATCTACCTTCTCTATCTTATGTGAGAATACAACTGTGGTTGTCTTCTAATTAGCTTATAGATTTCTTTGATTTTAATTGACTTTTGTGTGTTAGTAAATTGGCAAATGTAAAAACGAATTAAAGCTTAGAATGAAAGCATCACTTGCAGTGACTGGACTAACTATACCCTAAATTTGTAGTACCAGTCATGCATTCATTCATTTGTTTGCATATGAATACACATCAGGGGCATAGATATTACAAAAAAGCTAAAGGAAAATAGAAGGTAATATTTTCATGGAGACTTTCATATGCTATTTTTATTACATTGGGGGAATTTTGAAAGGACAACTGAAGGAATTAAAGGAGTGACCCATACATATTTGAAGGTAAGTGCTATAGGGATGTCATACCAAATACAAGCTCCTGAGGCAAGAGCTTATCTACTGTGACTGAGGAAGAGTAAAATGTAAACTAAGGCTAGGAGAAAGTAAAAAGGCTTTAGGAAATGTGATCAGAGAAGGAAGGGAATCCCCATCATCAGCATTGGTGGGAATTTGGGGGTTACTGTGTGCTGTTTAGTTTTGGTAGGAAAGACCACAATTAAGGTCAAAAATTTACAAGCTGGCGAGATAGCTCAATGAACTAAGTGCCTGCTTAGGTAAGCACAGGGACCAAGGTTTGTTTCCTGGCACCACATCCCATGAAGGCCCCATGCCTGGGCACACTGAGCCAACCACGGAGACCAGGCATGGTGGCTCACACCTGTAATCCCAGCACTGGGCAGACTAAAAACAGGAAGATCACTAGGAGTCCAGGCTACATAATATACCCTCTACCAAATATATAAATTAAAAAAGAAAAAAAGAAAAAAAATTAAAACATATCCATGTCCTAAGAATGTATGTTGAGCAGAATGGATAACTTTAAAGCAAATTCAAAACAGCTGAGTTAAATGATACTGTCTTACCCTATAGATAGTCCTGCTTCTCAGTAATTACTTTTTTAGCAGCAAAATAAAGCTGTCAGTTGTTGGGGGAATTTAATTGAAAACAAAAATCTTTTACTACATAGAAATGCTCTCTATTACTGGTAGAAAAGAAACAAAATTATTTTATTTTTGGAATAAGCACCTACAATGTGGTGCTCATTATATTTAATCTGCTCAAGATTTTGAAAAACAAAAAAAGTATTATTTTATATAGTTGAACAGATAGAACATACTGCACACATTTGCTCAAAATAAACAATAGTCCTCAAGTAAGAGGATTTGACAGTGCTATTTATCACATATAATTCTTCCTAAATTCACCCTAGTGATTGGGTGGCCACCTGTGTTTGCTAATTGCATTTATCCAGAGGAAAAATACATCTCTATGACAGAAGTAGACTTGCAACTTGCAGCCAGGCACCTGCTGATATTTAGGCCCCTGGCCTCTCCAGGCAGCTGGGAGGCAAAGGGCATTATATTACATTTCAAAGGATGACTTCTCAGGTCCTTGAGAAAAATATTTTATTCCCAGCTTGTAAATCTGACAAGAGGATTTAGAAAAGATTTTCCCATATTTCAAGAGGATAGAGAGGGAATTCACAATTGTAGCTTTGAGGAAAAGGAAGTCTATTCCATTTTGCAAAAAGAAGAATTGATTTCTCTCATGCTTAATTTGTATTTAGCCTTCTAGTCTTAATTGTTGAACAATATAGCAAGCCTTGAAATATCTGGGTGGCATATCATAACTATTCCATCTACCTTAACTTAAGGGTTCAAGAGAATATTTGTAATTTGAAAAAGACACCCAAGGTGATTCATTTGCAAGTTAAAATTAGGAGGCTATTCCATAACATCCAGAAGATACACAGCAGTAGTGCTAACCATTTAAAGGAGTGGGAACAGAGTGCAGTAAACAGGTTCATCTGGTATTTCCAGGGGTGACACACACCTGTTATCACAGTACACAGGACGATTGCTGTTAGTTCAAGGCCAGCATGGACTACACAGTGAATTTATGGCTAGCTTGAACTACACAGCAAGACCCAGCCTCAAAAAACAAAAATAGATACTTAGAAGGTGAAACTTAGTGGATTTGAATGTAAAAGACAATGAACACTCGTGGATAAAATAATGTTAATGTAACTCAGTGAACTGGACACAGAGAACTTCATGGAGTCATTCTCTGAAGTAGGAATAGCAGAGGAAGAGAGGCAGGTTCAGTAGTGGAATGGAGCCAGGAACTCACATGAGCTCAAGACATTGATGTGAGATCTGGTGCGATGATGATCTGGAAATCCTGCTTGTTGCTGGCTATGCCCTGCAGCCAGTGTGTCAGCCATATGCCTTCGTTCCTTCTCCTGGTCCCCACTGTCCTACAAGCAGCATTGTTTCCTGATATGAAAAGGCACCATGACTCATTATGCGTTCTATTCACAGAGCAATGCAGTACTTTCCTAGTCAGCAAATGAACACCTCTTCAGAAAAACTATGTCTCATGACTTTTGTCTTTGTTCTATAGCCAAATGTGAAAACTAAACCCCTCGGTCTTTAAGAGATGTGAGCTATGTGCTTAAGTATGAAGTGACATGTGCACATGGAGGAAGCAGATGAGTTTCAGTAACCGTACTAATCCAACAATGTGCCTTAAGGCATCTTTCCGTTTGTGTATTTACTTGAAGGTGATGACAATGATTTTCAAATTGATTATCATTCCTGCAGGTAAGTGCCATCAACTCAAGTAAAGAAATTAAAATCTATTGTCAGAAATAAAGCTGGTCAATTTGTATCATAAAAACACAGCCCACATCCATGACCATTGTAAAGCTGTGTAAATGACCAGCTATTCACATCTATTTTTGCCTTAATGAGTGGACAAAAAATTTATGAATTATTTTTTTTCTCATGGCCTGTTTCCTTGTCAACTCACCCCATGCACTGAGACACAAGGTATGCAATGGCACAATGTTCATGTCCATTAGTATTAGGGCAATTGTTAGTTGAATCCACAATGCCATTGCAAAAATCATGTTTTTGCTGTGTGGAATCATATTCCTATATTTAAGTTCCCCTCATTTGAATTTATTTTTCAATTTTTATTTCTTTGTCTATTTTTATTTATTTATTTATTTTTGCGGTACTGGGGATTGAACTCAGGAGCTTGCACTTGTCAGGCAAGCACTTATTCTACTGAGCTATCTCTCCGGCCCCATCATTTGAGTGTAGTATAAAAATTTTCCATATATTTAACATTTCTACTGACAAACGTACACTTATTCATCTCATATGTGTGTGTCATTATCTGTTGTAAAAATAAAGTGTTAGCTATGCATAAGGTGGGTGAATCACATGACAGCGGTGAGACTGACAGTGTCAGGGAGAGGGTGGCATTTGGAGGAGGTGCAAGTCCAGCCTTGGTTAAGGGATGAATAGAAACAGATGCCCTGAATAAAGGACCCACGAAGCTTCTAGCTGACAGTTCTGATTTAGGAAAAATTGGGATATGTAATTATATTGAAAAGATTTCCAGACTAGTTTTGATCCCTTTCAAATATTTAAGGAAAAATTAAAACAAAAAACAAAAAACTTAACTTCTGGTATTCTCAAGCTATGTCTGAAATATATGACTGTCCCAGCTTCTTCGGTGTGTGCTTCTCTCCAGTTGCTTTATTATTCTCAATAATCAGAAATATTCAAACTGCCAAGTCTCTCCTGAAAGGCTTTTTGTAAAAGAAATTAAAAACACAGATGAAAGAAATAAATTATTTCTAGCAGTACTTTGGAATTTGTTTCTCACATTATATATTGCGAAGTCATTTGTACTTCTAAGTAAAGACTCCAATTCTCTACATTTTGGAAATAGAAAATAAAACAAGTTGCAAACATCAATTTATTTTCTTATATTGCTTCTGAAATCTGCACGCACTTGTTAAATAATTCAATCACTATACTCCTTTCTGTAAATGCTGAAATAAGGCAGATATATACCTCATGTACATGTTTAAAAAATGAACTTCAGGCAAGGAAATTATGAACCATGCTTCCAAATTTGCTGGGTAACACAAAATTTCAAAACACTAGCAGATAAGAACATACTGGATATGCAAGACTAGAAACATTTTAGTTATATCTTTGAATAGTTCATAATTCTATATGATGTATCATCGAATAGGTGAAATGTTAATTTAAAATATTAATTTTTGAGTTTTCAAGTAAAATTACTGATATTTTACCAAACTTTCCAAAAGTCATATTATCTAACATTGTCTATTTTCATACCTCACATCACAAGTAGAAAATATTACAGCATTTCAATTTCCTCTCAGTCAAGCCCAGATAATGTCTCTTATGATACTGGATTAATAAATTTATAGATCAGAGTTCTGGAAGCACAAACTTGTAATAACTGATATTCACACCTGAGCTGTTAATCTGTGTGAATGTCAAGTATTTTTTTCTGAAGCAATGTTTTGCACTATTCTGAAATAAGGCACTCAGTGAAGAGCATGGAGAACACTAACAGAAAATGGAAAGATGATCTAAAGTTTCATGTTCATGACTGTAGTCATCCCCAGATTCATATATTAAATATTTCCAGCATCCTTCGAACTTGTATGGCTTCTTTTGTACCTTACAGAAATTACTTGATGGCTTGGCTCAAGACTACAGAGCACCCATGCAAGGTAGTCTTAAGGTTGTGTGCTGTACGTTTAGTATGAAAATAAAAGATGGAGAAAAAACTCAATTAAAGCTTTAAAAATGAAGAGATAAGCTCTCTGTTGCATAATATGAAATGAAAAAAATATTTACTTGCTATAGTACATGTTCCCAAAGATTTAGATTTCAGTGCACTGCAGAAGCGCAAATGCCAAATTTCTAGGTTGGCTTGTCCTATTTGTTTTATAGCAGCATAAATATGCCCTGAATTCTGGAGACTTACAAGTTGCCTGCTAGGAGTGGCCTGTGAGTTTGAGCCAATAGTTATATAATCATGTTCAGTGGAAGGAGCCTTAACCAGCACTCTCAATCTAGACGTCTGTTAGATTCCTTATTTATCTTAACTTCTTCTCAATCAGCTTTCATGGGTCTACCCCATAAGTAAGTTTCAATTCTTGTTTTACGCATCTCAGCTGCCTGTACCATGGTCAAAGGAGCATCAGTTCTCGCTAAAAACTTCATGTTTCTAGCTATGTTATTATTTCTTAGATTTTGATATTTAATATTTCCAAATTTCTAAGCCTTCTTTTTTGTTTTAAAGATAAAAAAAATAAACACAAAAACAATAAAAATGACACCGAATTTCAAAATAAGATGATGGCAAATTAACAATGGTTGTTTTATTACATATTTCTATCTTCAACGTAGTTGAAACTATGTGGGTGAGTGTAAGCACCTCCTAAATACTGCTGCTCTTTCCTCTCTTACAATTTCCAATCTATTCTCTTTATATATATGTGTATATATATGTATATATATATATATATGTATATATGTGTATATATAAAGAGAATAGATTGGAAATTGTAAGAGAGGAAAGAGCAGCAGTATTTAGGAGGTGCTTACACTCACCCACATAGTTTCAACTACGTTGAAGATAGAAATATGTAATTTTGCAGAATATATATGTATGTATTTACATATATATATTCTGACTGTTTTGTTGAAGCTGGGCTTGAATTCACTATATAGTCCAAGCTAACCTTAAACTCACAATGATCTTCCTGCTTCAGCCTCCCATGTGCTGGTATTATAGACATGTGCTGCCACACCCAGCCTGCATTAAGTTTTCAAAACCTAAAATCTGATCATTCCACACTTTTCTGTGCATAACTTGGGTGTTCAGTGCTCTTGTTGTTATGGACTTATATGTACTCTATACATCTACTTCCATCTGTTGTTTCCCCAAGTCAACATATTACCTAAGGTTTCCGTGGGTGAGAATTACATATTGAAAAAAATAAGATAAAATTTAAAAGTCTTAAGAAAACCAAATCCATGATGCTAGCTTCCTCTGGAGCGGGATAGAGAGAAAGGGGACAGGAGCACACATGGTAAGGAAGATGCCACTTGTATAATATTACTATAAAAGGGAAAGAGAAGAATCACATGTATTAAATGGCAACAAAAACTTGTTGAAATGCTGGTGTGGTATCACACAGTAGGTGACTACAGGTAGCAGTAATACACTGCACACTGAGAAATCCAGAAGAAAAGATTTTGAAAGAGTTAACCACAAAGGAGAGGTGAACATTAGAGTAGATGAATGCGTTTTAACTTTAAATATTGCGTAATGTGTACATGTAGTAAATATTCCATTTTATACAACTAATGTGTGTAGTTTGCATATTTTTATTTATTAGTTAAAATGAATTTTAAAAGAGTAAATCTCCTTTCTTTGATTTTCTAAATTTTTCAGAAATGCACCAGGGAAAAGAGGACATTCTTCTTAAAAACAATACATGCTTCAAGAGCTAAAATATATTCTTGATTCTCTATACATTTTCTGCACCATTGCATTCACATTAACCTCTTCTGTTTCCTCAAATGTATCTTTCTTAATCTTCACACATGAAACTTCTTTTGTTTTGAAGATTATGAGAAGATGAAGAACATGTGGCCTATCCTTTATTAAAATTATATTTTATTAGTGTACATGAATATTGAATGGCTTCATTTTGGAAAGCTGGTGAATGCACTTAAAAGAGACCTTAATCATGTTCAATCCTATTGTTTTCCATCTTTCCTCCCCTCTCCTAGGCTTCTCTATCAACAGAAGTCTACCTTCTGGGTTTTTGTGCTGTATTTTGTTTTATTTTCTTACTTAATTTTATAATTATCACATAAGAGTTAACATATACTTAACTTTCTTTTTATGAGCAAAACATTTATTGGGGAAAGAAAGCTTCTGTCTAAGAGAGGAACAGAAGGGGGGCTGCAGGGGGTTGTCCCCCAGGAAGCTGTCTCTTCTAGGGACTTTTATAGAGTAAAACCATGTGGTAAGGTGGGTCTAAGGTGGTTAAGAACATGGGAACTCACTTAGGTGGGCATGAGGTGGGACAAAACAATGGTCAACCAATGAGATTACAACCACCATTGCTCAGGTAAAATTGATCAAATCCAGGACCAAATGGGGGAGTGAGTCACATAGCAAGAAGGTATGAATACTAGACAGGGTCTCTTCCTGTTGGGGGTTGGGCTAGTGACTCATTTGGGCTCTTCCAAGGTAACTGATACTTATTTAGAATATCAATCCCTGATGCCCATCCCTAGTTAAGTATGTAGCTGTATTTGTTTCCTCTTTTGTTCTGAGGTCTGACCTACAGCAGGGAGTGTCTGTCTCTTCCAAGTGCAAAGTCACCTCATCTTCCATATTGTCTCCTTGAGGGCCTGGCCCTATCTAACTGCCTATAATATTCCACATACTGTAACTTTCTGAGTCTGACTAATTTCACTTAAGAAGATAGTTTGTGCTTTCACCCATTTTACTGCAAATTCCATGGTTTCATTTTTTATGACTGAGTAATATTTCACTGTGCGTGAGACACACCTTTAATCTATTCTTCTCGGTCAGTGGTGGAGAAGTTACAGTATGCATGCCGCAGTGAGCTGTTTGCTGTCTTTTAAAGTTCTAAAGGATTCAGCATCTCTGATCTAGGACATCTAGCCTATTTCCGTAGCTCATTTATTGTGAATTATGCCACTAGAAACATAAATACTTTCGTACCACTATACTTTGAAGTGTTTCTATTCTTTTGAGATTATGCACAAATGTGACAAAAGTGGGTTAAGTGAGATTTTTTTATATTTAATCTCTTGAGAAATCACAATACCCATTTCGATAGAAGCTCCACTAGTTTACGTTTCCATCAAACAATGTAGAAGTAGTCCTTCCCCAAGTCATTGCCGGCATTTACTGTTTCTTTTTTTAATTATTAATGATAGCTCTTCTGATTGTGATAAAACACAGTGAAGTTTTAATTTGTATTTCTGTGATGGCTAGTGATGTTGAACATTTTTCAAATCCTTTTTTATCATTTGACTTATTTTTGAGAACTATGTCTTTAATTTATAGACATATTTTTATTGGGGTCATTGTGTTATGGTTTTTAAAGTTCTTTATATATTATAGATATTAATGCTCTGTAAAAAGAGTAGCTTGTGGGCTGAGGAGATATCTAAGCATCTTCTTGGCAAGTGCAAAGCCCTCCGTTCAATCCCCGGTACTACAAGCCATATAAACCCAGTGTGCGTGTGTGTGCCTATGTGTTGCTGTGGGTGGAAAATTCATTGATTCCTGATATTCTGTCCTGTACTTTCGTACTCCTGCTCAGGAAGTCTTTGCTTGTGCTTAGAGTGTTTCTAAGCACACTTGCTAAAGTGTTTCTCCTTTGTTGTCTTTCAGAAATTTCAATGTTTGTCTTTTTTGTATGTGTATTTTTTAGGGAAGGATCTACAGGGTGTTCAGGGTCTCCCTACTAGTGGACTCATAGTGATCCTCCTGTTTACAGCTTCACAAGAGCTGGGATTACAAGCACACGCCACCTTGCCTAGTCTCAATTGCAGTCTTGGCATGGCAGACCCGGGGATTGAGCCCCTAGCTCCTGTGCCTGCTTGCAGGTACTTTAATCCACTGAGCTATTTGGCCGGCCCTTTGTCATTTTGTAATTAGATCTTTGACTCATTTTTATATCATTCTAGTGTATGGCAAGACATAGAGGTCTAATGTATGTGGATCCCAAGTTTTGCCAGCACCATTTATTAAAAGACTGTCTTTTTTTTGGGTTATGCCTTTGATCATTTTATCAGAAGTCAGATAGGTGAAGTACTTAGGTTTGGTTTTTGCCTCTTATGTTATTTTCCATTGGTCTGCATTTCTGCTCTTTTGCCAATATCCTGTAAACTTTTTTTCTCAACTGTGACTTTATAGCATAGTTTATCCTCTAAAGTCATCTCTGGAACTACTCTATTTGTTCAGATTGGCTTTGGCTCTTCTGGGTCTTTTCTGATTCTAAATAAAATTCAGGGCTGCTTTTGTTAGTTATGCAATCTATTGGTTGCTTTTTGCATTATGGCTATTTTAACAATATTAATTCTGCTAATTTAGAAACAAGGGATGTCTTTTAATTTTTAATATGCTCTTCAATTTTTTTTCTTCAGAGTTCTGAATTTTCATTATATAGGTCTTTCTTCTCCTTGTTTAGTTTGACCCATAAAGGTGTCTTTTAAGCTACAATGAATGGAATTCTTTTGATTTCCTTCTTGATGGGAGTTTGTCATAGATGGCATGCTATTTTTATATAAGGTCCTTCAGTTCCTTCAACAGGACTTTTATCTTAAAGCATTGTTGGATTTTGTCAAAGGCATTTTTATGTTTATATGACTTTTATTCCTGATCTTCTGTCATATATTAAATTTATTGATTAACTTATGTTGAACCATCTTTTCCTAAAACCTAGGCAAAACCAACTTGTTCATGATGAATGATCTTTATAATGTGACATTGAATTCTGTTTGTGAAGATATTGAGAATTTTATATCTATGTACATCAAGAATAATGGTCTGGAGTTTTCATTTTTATTGACTGCATGTTTGGTTTCAGTGTCAGAATAATGCTGAATTTATAAAATGAGTTGGGGAGTATACTTTCCACTTTTATTACATGAAGAGGTATGAGAAATATTGCTGTTCTTCTTCTTTAGAGAGAAGATACTGGTAAAAACCAGCCATAAATCCTCCTATATAGATAGTTCCCAGTCCTTGTCATGGCTAAGGAAGTTTATATTTGTAACCTCATGGAAGAGTTACTGGAATTCTAGGGAATTAATTCCAACCTACCACTTCCAGTGCAAACCATGGTGTGAATAAGGACACTAAGGCATATTTGTAGTTATAGGGAGCCAACTAATCTTAAGTTCAGCCATTGTGATGGCCATCTAGAGCTTTAACCTTGACCCAAGGCTGAACCTGGGATTTATTAATTCATGGATAAGAGAAAAGTAGCTTGAAGATGAGTAACTGTGAGAATGGTGGGAAACAGGTGAGTTCTGTCATTGGACTTGATAGGAGGCCTGAAATCACCTCTGCAATATACAGAGAGAAAAGGACATGCACAAAGAGTAACATGCAAAACATAATTGAGATAGTATGCAATGTTCTGGGGTCTATGCTTCAGCTCTCATGTGTAATCTTACAAGCCCCAGGAAGTCATAGCCACTATCTGGAGCTGTGATCTCAGCCTTGGAGCGTTAACTCTTCATCCTACCTCTTCGGGCTCACACAAGGAAGCAATGGTGGGGGAGGGGTAGTCTGGGGAAGCACTGCCTGCCATCTTCAAAGACTGCCATCAGCTACAGTCAGTACCTCAGCTAGACTGTTATGAATTGCTTGGAGCCAGGTAAAGTAAGAAAAAGTCCTAGCTAGCTGTGTGCTTGTCAAAACAGGGAAATAAGGTCAGGGTCAGCCAAAATGGGGACAACTTCTCCTCCTTCAGGAGGAGTCCCCCAGGTGGTCCTCCACACATCTGTCCTAGGCTTCTACTGATGGAAGAGTTTTAGTCATCACTGCACTCTTATTGTTTGTTATTGATCAGCTTAGATTTTGTACCCATTCTGGGCTCAATTTAGAAAAGCCATATGTGTCTAGGAATATATCTATTTCTTCAAATCCTGCCGATCTGCTGAAATATAGGTTTTAAAAATTTCTGCTAATCCTCTGGATTTCAGTGATGCATGTGTTAATTTTGTCTTTTTCACTTCTGATTATACTGATTTGATAAATTTTGATAAATATCTGTTTGGTAAATTTAACTATGGCTTTATGAATATTGTTTAAATTAAAAAAGAAGTGACTCTGATTTGTTGAACCTTGGTACTTTAAATTTCAATTTAATTACACTGCATTCTGAACTTTATTTTTTTTATTTATTTTTTTTTGGCAAGAGCTTGGATTTAATCTTCTTCTTTTTTTGACATCAGTTATTTTATTTTAAAGAAAAAAAAACAATTGTACAAAATCTCAAAACAAGATTTTAGGAGAGTAACAATGGTTAGTACATTGTGTATTGTTACTGCCAAAGTAGTTTCTCATATTATAAGATATAGGCAAGAAATAATAAATAAACAACATAGGTACAAACCTTTTTTTTAAAGTCAA
>NW_004524631.1:536497-538933 GCF_000260255.1 Octodon degus | reverse complement strand
TTATTTATTTATTTATTTATTTATTTATTTATTTATTTTGGCAGTACTGGGGATTGAACTCGGGACCTTGCGCTTGCCAGGCAAGCACTTACTTTACTGAGCTATTTCCCCAGCCCTAAGATTTATTTTTTATAAATTTCATCCCTGATTTCTTTAAAGGGCCACTGATCATGTATGACTGTATTATTGATCATTTTGGGGGGTACAGGATCTTGCTACGCAGCTCTGACTCACAGTCATCCTCCTGTTTCAGCTTCCACAGTACAGGGATTGCAGACAGGTGCCACCACCCCCATTTCAGTAGCCAGTATGGCTCACCTGTGGTAGGGCTGATACAGAATGCAATAGGGAGCATCAAACCCTGGTTTTTATACTTGCCAAATAAACACTTAGACCACTGAGCTATCTCCCCAGCCCCTATGGCCGTATTATTAAATCTCCACGTATTTGTGTACCTTTCTGTTTTCTTTTGTTACTTATTTCTAGTTGCATTCCATCGTGATCTGACAAGGTGAATGTGAGTGTCAATTTTTTTGTATTTATTGACTTACTTTATGACCCATAATATAGTCTATTGTAGAAATAATTCCCTAGTGTGCTGAAAACAAAGTGCATTTTGCTGATGTTTGATTAAATACTTCATAGACTTTGGTACAATCCATTTGATTTGTGTCTTCTTGGCAAAAATTTGTAATAGTCGGGTGTTGAAGTTCCACATTTATTATTGTTTCCAAGTCTACCTTTTTAACATCAAGTATTATCCATTTTATACAATTAAACACAGCAACATTGGATGGATGGGTAGAGATAGATAGATAGATAGATAGATAGATAGATAGATAGATAGATAGATAGATAGATTGTTATTTCCTCTTGGTGAATTCTTTTCTTTGCCATCATGCAGTGGCCGTTTTATCTGTTCTGACTAGATTTTCTTTGAAGTGCACCTTGTCAGATATTAGTACATCTACTTGTTATGATATAGATCTAAAATATCTCCCTAAATTCTCTTGTGTTGGAGAGTCATTGGATAATGAAGGTACTGTTCTCTATTCCATTCTTTTCTCTCCATCTTTGAACTTCTTTCCTGTTTCTGGGCCTACAAAGATAATTGTGGCTTGAAAAGTCTCTGGAGTCTGTTAAAGCAGGTTGCCTCAGCTGCCCATGCTGTATTTCTCCACCTCTACTGCCTATATGTCCTAGCTTCACAAGGCCTCTGAGTTTTCTCTGGCACTTTCATCCCCTGTGCCCAGTGCCAAGGAGGCAGATGCCCAAACTAAGATTATCCAATCCATCCATCCATCCTTGTCTATTCCTGATTCAATCTCCTGAGACTCTCTGGCCTATGGGATCCTCAGGAAAGCAGCCAAGTAAAATTGTTCAGTTCATCTCACTCTACTCCCAGCATCTACCACTTCTAGTCTTGTGGAAACCCACCAACTTTCAGTCTAGTGCATTGATCCTGTGGAGACAGTGAATGGAATAACAGTTATCTTCTGTTATCATCTCCTCTTCTGGATCATGTCCCAGTGGGAGAACTACTTTGTTGGATTGAGACAGAGAGTAATGGTGACTTAGGCAGGTAGCATGTTACATCCACTCCTCTGGCCACATTTCCTAAAAGTGTTGCACGTTTCACAAAATAGCTCAATCTTCAGACCTGTGCTTGGAAGAGAGCCCAGTAACTGGGAAGCACGTTCCTGCTATTATTGTCTCAGATTCCACTCTGTGTTTCATAGAGGAAGCTAAATAGTTCAGCCAGTCCAGCAGGCTACAGAATCTGGGGTCAGTGTCCGCTGCAGCTCTCCCTACTGGCTGCTTTGGGAAGTTTTTGCTCATTTCACAGAATGTTGTCGTTTGCAGAACTGAGCTGAGTGAATAGGGAAGAGCTTTCCTGTTATTGCCACAGACTCCTGCTTTGTCTTGGTGAGCTGAACTGCCTGATTTGGCCAGCACTGTATGAGGAGGTGTCTGGGATTAGGCCCCAGCTCTTGCCATCTCAAAGGCTTCTTCTTGAAAAAATATTGCCTCTTTCACAGAAAGGCAACCTCTTCAGACTGTACTGAGAGCAGCGCTATAGCTGGAGGGCAGCTTCACTTCTGAGTCTTTTTTTTTCTTTCTCTGTGGGTCAACCGGTTTGCTGTCCCACTTAAGTTGTGTTCTAGTGCATGGTGTCTCTGCCATCTTAGAGCAGGCTCTGGCTGACCATGCAAGACGTCTGGGAGCTCCCTGCGAGTGCTGCTTCTTCCACGCCATGACCTCGTTGTCTTGTCACCATAAGGAGAATGAAAATAATTCGGAGCACAAGTTTTGGGATGTATGAAAATCAAGCTTCACATATTTCCTGACTTCAAGTCTATTTCTCTACAGCAACATTAGAGAAGCCATCCTACATATTGTAAATACAATGATATTAATGAAATTTTTCATTATTAT
>NW_004524631.1:534860-536163 GCF_000260255.1 Octodon degus | reverse complement strand
ATAAGAGAAAGCACTTGCTGCTAGTGTGAGGGATTGAGACATGGCATGCAATCAAAATATCCATTATGACAAATGTTCCTGTTTCTATAATAAAATGCATTTATATATCTTTTTTTTTATGAACCGGGGATTGAATTCAGGCCCTTGCACTTGCCAGGGAAGCACTCACTCTACTGAGCCATCTCCCCGGCCCTGCATTTATATATCTTAGGTAAAGGAAAATGATCAGTAGCTTCTGCACTAATAATCTCTGCACAGGAATTATTCTATGAATCTTTTTTTCTTCAGGATTTTATTTTGATTGTCTTTGATCTTGAATCATGATTTTATAGTCATCATTCTAAATTACATATTCTTTCTACAGTTACATGTGTTCATATGAACGTGTCTACAGTTACATGTGTTCATATGAACGTGTCTACAGTTACATTGTTCATATGAACGTGTACATATTGCCATATAGGCATATATCTATGTGTGCTAACATACATGTACATATTGAAAATTTAATAATGAAGACTTTTGAAATGTATAGCTTCTGAAATACAATCTAATTAAATTTATTGAATACAGAAGTTATGGGTAGCCATTTCATTATTAAGGAAAATTTTATCTTTTTCTTAATTCTCATTTGCACTTTTAACTAAGTTTTATACAAGGCTAGTCTATCCTGTAATTAAACTTGATATGATGATTTATTTTATCATCTTATTTCTGTCTCTTATCTAGAGGTAAAGTGGTGAATAAATAACATTTTTCTCTACATATTATTGTTTTTCCACTAAATTTTTTCCAGTGGTTATTGCATAAATTTGTAAACATAAAAATTTAGCAAGAGGTGTAATTGTGTTAATAGAAACTATATTTTAGGGCCAGGGGGATGGCTCAGTAGAATAAGCACTTGCCTGGCAAGCTCAAGGGCATGAGTTCAATCCCCAGTTCTGAAAAAAAAAAAGAAACTGTATTTTAAAATATGGTCTATATATGCTGTCCATTTATCTGTTGCTATCTGAAACACATACTTAGACTTTTTTTATATATGATGTTGTGACATTAGTTTGACATTAGTTATGGTCTTCGAATTTTATGTTGATAACTATTCAAACTTCATATTATTTAGACCAGTATATACGGAGATCTGTTAGCAGAGAACTTGCAAACATTGTTATCACTGCTATTTTAATTGAAACTTGAAATAACTTGAAAATCTTTGAATCAAAGTTCAAATAAATCCTGAATTCCTTCAGAAAGTAGGTAATACCTTTTTGTGTATTGCAAGATGAACTTGACGTTAGCATAACAT
>NW_004524631.1:520980-534360 GCF_000260255.1 Octodon degus | reverse complement strand
GAAGTGTTTAGAAAACAGTTATAGTGTGTAATGGGTTAACTGTAACCCATGGGCTGTGACCAAGCAATGCAAGTCAAAAGCGTTCTGTAGAACTGTTCTTTATGGAGAAGTGACAGGAAATTTTTATTTTATTGATCGAGATACTACTGTAATAATCATCTAATGAAGTTAAACACTAAATATAATCATTTAAAATATTCTAACTCTTCTTACCGATAGGTGGTTTTCCTACATAGTTTAGTTCTTTAATAAGACTTATTCTTCTCATTCAGTACTGAACTCTCAATTCCTTACTCTGTGACCTCACTGCAGTAATGTGTTCACTGTCTTGTCCAGTCTTAATAGTCTTTCTTTTTGTGGCTTTTCACACGGATCTTGCCATGGGTAGCTTTGATATTTGAAGATCTCCGAAGGTGAGCCTAGTGCGGGATGTGCAGTCCCTGGGTGGGTGCCCTGGATGGGGAGTGGGAAACCTATGCTTCTTGCTCTTTGCTACTTCGCCACAAGGTGGGAAGATTTGCTGTGTCACTCCATAGTCCAGAGGACAGCCCAACCTCTCAGGGACTGAGTTTTCCAAAACTGTGAGTTTGGAATTACTTTTTTCTGTGTAAGTTAATTATCTCAGGGATTTTTAAAGTAACTGAAAGGTACTTAACAAAGATCTTCACTCTTCTTTCTTTTAAAGGCATCCTACTTCAGTTATATATGTTCATATGAATGTGTATGTATTGATGTATAAGCATATATCTATGTGTTCACATATGTGTATATATTTGTTTGGAAATTTAACAATGAAGACTTCATGCAGATATTATTTCATATTGGGAAAGTGCCATTGGGAACTGGCTGTATAACCTTAATTTTGTAGTGCAAGTAATGGCTATTTCTTACCAGACATACAACTCTGTGCATCTCAAAGTTCCTAAGCTGTGGAGCTATTTCTGTAGAATGGAGATAATAAGTAATGTAGTTTTAAAAGTTCTATCATTGCATAAAGTATGGAAATAGAATGAGATAATGTACACCTAGTACCACCCTTTCTGCTTGGCTTAAATGGGCTCTCAGTTTTATTAATTTTATTTTTTTTCTCACCCTTTTTTTTGCATATTACTTTTAGATGAATTTTTCTAAAATTTACTTTCATGGGGTCAGTATTTGGCTCAAAATACTATAAAATCCTCCAGCATATATTTAAAACCCTCATTTCCTAATCTACCATAAATACACCATAATAGACTATATAATTCTAGCATTAAACTATAATGTACATAGTAATTTCCAGGTGTATGTGATTACTTGCATTCTCACTTTGCCCCTTTATTTTTCTATTAACAGCTCATTTAATTCTGTTTATTTTTTTCCTGGAATCATCTATGGTAAATGATTTGTTGTATAGTTTGAAAACTGCACAGAATCCTGTCAAAGCCAGGATCATTCTATATCAGGTATAACTGCTGAGATTATTTTTCTGAGTTTCAGGTTAAAAAAAAAAAGGGATCTCTTATTTCCTCATGAGGAAAGATGGGAAGTTGCTTCATAGAGCCAGGGTCTGACTTGCTGATCACTGATAATTCATGAGACAGAGAGGTGATGGTTACTTCTTAGAAAATTGTTTTTTCCTATATCTTTTTTTGCTCTGGAATAATATCTTCTTTTTCTTCTCTTCCAGTTTTATAAGGTCCCATTCATTTCATACTTTTGCTAAAAATATTGACATTGTTGACTAACAGTGCCAAGAATATTTCTTTGTGTGAAGCACTAAATATAAATAATGTTACTGGATTGTTATGAAGATTAAATAAGGGAACTAAAAAGAAAATTCACACCGAGGTGAATACTCTTGAATTTTGTTCCAAACCTATTATCACAAAAAAGCTTTTTAAAGATGACTGTGCATGATGTTGTTTGATGTCCGACAGATAGGAACTAACAAAGGCTACATCCGTTCCTATCCTTTAAGATACCCCAGTTTATTAACAGGGCCATTAGCATTACACTATAAGAAGAGTCATGTCTTTTGCTGTGCCATTACAGCTTTTATTGTGACTTCAAAGAATGCTTGCAATGTACTAAAAGATATTACTGTGGTAAGAAGAAAATAGGCAAAGCATTACCTTAGCTCGCTCTCTCTCTTTCTCTCTCTATCTGTCTATCTCTCTCTCTCTCTCTCTCTCTCTCTCCTTTCCTCTGTGTCCTTCCCTCCCCTAGCTCTTTTAACATGAATCTAGGTCTCGTTCACACAAAATTTTGTGAAAAAATAAAGATCTAAAACAAGTACTTAAATTGCACTCACAATATTCTACAACTTTTTCATAGGAAAATTCTAGTATGTAGAAAATGAGAGGAAGAATTAACAATAGAATATTTATGACTGTCATGACCAGAGCTCTGTATCAACATTTGTCAGTGACTATGTTGTGACAAATTAATTGAAAAGATTTCTTTGCCATGTATGTTTAAAAGTATATTTTTCTTTCCCAGGTATCCTTCCTCGATATACCCATCACTACAACAAAAGTCATAAATCTATGTGTGACCAATAGTAAAACATGACTTTAGTGATATTTATAAGAAACATTATAAGTCAGGGGGAAAAAATCTGTTAAAACATTTATATCTCCTACTCTAAGCAGAAGGGACATTTGGTAATTGAAGTTAGACATTCACTTCCAACGTAAATGAGAGCAGGAAGATCTAAAAAAAATTTCTACATTAAGATAAGAAGGATTTTTGTTGATGTCAAGATATTTTGTATAGATGATGTGCTTATGATCTCAAAAGAAGGGAAAAGGTTCCTGGAGTAAGTGTTCAGTGAGGCAGAGCAAAATCTACATACCAGTGTCTGGACTGCAGGTCAGTTTCTTTTTTTTTGTATCAGTGTTTCTGTGTCAAAAAATAAAAATACACAAAAAATAAGATCAAAGAATTATTTTGCATCTAAAGTTCATTTATCCTAACAATACCTATATCAGAGAAGCAAGGTTACTTATTTTCAACTTTTGCTATTAGAAAACATCTAAAATATATAAGTACAAAAATAGTTACATTTTGTCTGTCTGCTCACTTCCTTAACCAGCCTCATAAAGATAATGTTTTCCTTACAATTTTGTATGAATAATTTTATTCATACAATAAAATATACTGTAATATATTGTATGCATATTTATGTATGCAATAAAATATATATGGCTATATATTTTCACAACAACAAGAACATGGAAGATATTAAAACACACCCTCACAGGTCATTTGCTGTCTTTAAAAATGTGAACTTCATTTCATCTCAAACTGAAATACTGTAAATCATTCCAGTGTTTATATTCTTCAGGTCTGAGATGAGTCGCTTCTCAGGGGAAATTCTCTAAGGAAATTACTTTGCTCAGGGTACATGGAATGTACAAATAGACAATTACTCTAGTTACCAATCTTGACCCTCTCCTTGCAGTTAGGCATGAATGAGATTATCTGTGTCTTAGTTCATTTTTCTTATGATACAGGTTATGTTTGTCTCTAAATGTTCATGTTTTAGGATTGGTTTGGGAAATAACATAACCTTGGAATAGACTTGGAGTGGGGACCAGTTCCCATCTATCCAATCATCCCTTTGAAATAGAATTAAGCAAACATTCACCAATATCCAAATATGGCCACTGCCATTATAAGTCCAAAATTTTACATAAAATGACAGATTTGTAATATACATTCAGTGAAATTAAACTCTGTAGTAAACAAAATCCTGTTTCATGAGTAGAAAAGATCAGACTAAAATATTTCCTGAGAGAAGAAATTTGCTTTTTGGGGTTTTTGTTTGTTTAGTTTTTTGTTCTTTTGGCCAGCTCAGCCTGCCCTGGGGACGGGCTGGTGCGGCATGTAGTGCCGGGGATCCAACCACGTTCCCCTGAGCCTGCCTAAGCTTGCCTAAGCAGGCACTTTAGAGCATTGAGCTATCTGGCCAGCCTGAGAAGAAGTTTTTTATGACCAATATGTAGCTGAAAATACAGTACTGGACACTGTCTTTAAATAATTACATCAATGTAATTTAAAGCAGTACAAAACATTTGAGGCATGTATGAAAATAGTTTTTAATTCAATGAGTAATAATTAACCACTTAACTGTTTACCCCAAGCATCACTCTGGCAGTGCGTTTGTTTATGTATCAACTTAAGTGTTTGCTCAGTCAGGTGTCATTTCAACTAATGGATTCTTGTATTAAATAAATTTGATTAAATTGTCATTTTTATAATTGCTGTTGTATTATCAAAATAAATGAAAAAAATTAGTGGGCTCCAATAAAAATGGAGATCACTGGTTGAGTTATTTAATGGGCTGATTTCCATGAATTGGCAGGACATACTATGTGTCAACTAGCAATTAAATTAAGTACTATGGTTATGTCATTCATAATTCCAACATAGCACCTTCCTTAGCTATATGTTAATCAAAACTTACTGATACAAAGGCCAGGGAGATAGTCCAGTGGTCTAAGTGACTGCCTGGCAAGCACAAAGACCTGGGTTCAGTCCTTGAAACTGCAAGTCATGCCAGTCCCTCTGAGTTGTGTAACAAGACCCTGTAGCAAATAAAAAAATAAATAAATTTTTTAAAAAAATCTTATTCATACAATAATAAAAACTTTTTTATGTAAAAGTTTTTCAAGTTATAAATTCATGGGGTCAATAGCTACAAGTTTAAGCATATTTAAGCACATGGGCTTAAAAGGAGAAAATTATGATAATGTAATTATTGTGGCTCTTTTCTCCCAAATAATTTCACTTTATCCATGTAAATCTTGCACTTATACATATATGTAAACTGAAGTGAAAATACTGTACATTTTAATCCTTGATAATTTTTTATAACTTTTTTAGGTCCTGTTTTATATTCATGATCATAACTTTAAGTGTCCTAATTAGACAAAAGTGCCCAAACTACTATTAAGCAGACTTTTCCTGATTACTGCTGTTTTTAAAATAAGATGTGGCTTTGTATAATCTCATGATCTTATAATATCACTATAAACAGCCCTTTTGCTTACCACTAACAGAATGTGTTGCTCTGCTTTTGGTGTAAATGTGAATGTAACTGATTTTACAGTGTTCGAGTTCAGCATTAATATATTGTTATTGGCTAGGGAAAATGGCAGGACTTTTAGCTTAAGAATATATTGTTTCATATTTTATGAGTCATGAGTTTTAAGCTTATGATTGGATGAAGAAAATCTCCTTCTTTGAAATTTAGTCTATTCACATAACCCAAAATGTTCAGTGGTCTCCGTCATTTTACTAACCAAAGTGTTAACACTGAGAATATAGTAGAGAATGACTCTAAAGAATGTATTCTCTAAGAACTGAGCAGAAGGTGAAAGGAATTTGATGAGTGAATACATGTAGCACATGTGCATACAGGGCTTATCTGGGCGTATACAAGACCAAACCTTCCTAGAGTGGTAGAGAAGATAGGTAGGTAGATAGATGAGACAGAGAGAGAAAGAAAGAGAGAGAAATAGAAAAAAAGGAAGAAAGGAAGTCAACACAGCAAACACCCTGGCAAGGCATAGCACAAAGAATTTTTAATTTAGATTTTTAATAATAACTTAAACCACAGAGTGTTGACTTTAACTAGCTTGAGGGAAGATGGTGATATTTATAACCAATAAGTTATAAGATACTGAAAAAATAAAGGATCAGTTTTATTCACAAGGACAACCAAAAGGCTGGCCAATTTGTTGTATTGGTCATTCCTGAAAAACATTAGTGGGCCCCAATAAAAATGGAGATCACTGGTTGAGTTATTTAATGGGCTGATTCCCAAGAAACGGCAGTCCTGTGAGGAGAGTGAGATTGTACACTCTGGGAAAATCGCTGATGCAGGTTCATTCATCTGATTATTCAGGACTTTTTCTTAAAAGTTCAAAGTAAGACGTACTTTTAAATCTCTGCTTTCTCAGTTCTCTGATTATTTGGTGTTCTGCAAGTGGGCAGGATTTATATTTTCAGTTTGTTGATTTTTTACAGTCTGAAATTACGGTAGCTGAAACCCAAGAGAAGAAAAAGTTCAATCAGTTAGCTATTGTAATATTTATTCATGGCTGTAATAAAGTGTTATAAATGTAATTTTGATGTTTGAATGACCAAATTCATCTTTGGGGAAAGGACAAAAACAAAATGTTTTCAGCTTGTTTTAAACTTATTTCAGTTTAGCTTACAAACAGACTTCTTACTCATTTTGAAAAAAGATGGAAAGAAATGTTGATTTGGGGTATACAGATATAATCAAAAATTCTGTCATCTTTAATTTTCAGTCAGGGAAGGCAAACACAGTTTCCATCCATTTTTACTTACTTTTTAAGTATTTTTATTGCGATGAAAATGATATAAATTGTGCTCTTGAAAAATATACAGTGACTTAGCCCAGTGCTTATCTACTGTGCATATAAATCACCTGAGGATCTTATTCGCTTATAGATCCAGATGCAGGCCTGGGCAAGGACCTGCACTTCTGCATTTCTGATTAATGCCCAGTCATCTGACTGTTGCTTGCTACAGGCCTCTATTCACCATACTTGAGTACCAAGGATGTCAGGCTTACACACACACACACACACACACACACACACACACACACACGTGTGTGCAAGAACTCAGTTTTTTCTTTACAACCATAAGCGTATGTGATTGCCATAAGCATCCACAGTTTGAGAAGCATAGTATAAAACTTATTAAATACGTATGGTTAGAAAGCATTTTACTCTTAACTTAGTTTCTTCTAAATGCCTCCTGCTGTAATAGGTTGTATATTTCTGAGCTGGCATATTATTTTTATTCTCAAGAAGTAAGCATACCTAAGGCCCGTCCAGTCTACTTTGTAGTTCAGGAGTCGTAGATAGAATGACATTATTATCAGAGTTGAATAATTTGTTGCATTGCAGAGTATGTTGGGGCTGGGGAGATAGCTCCACAGTCTAAGCGCCTGTCTGGCAAGTTCCAGGTCCTGAGTTGGATCCCTGGTACTGCATGACATGCGGGTCCATACAGGTGGTGCACATCTGTAATCCCAGTGTTGGGGAGGCTGAGACAGGAGGATCCCTATGAGTCTGAACTGTATATTAAGACCTTGTATCAAATAAATGGATCATTTTTTAAAAAGAATATATCAATGGTAAATTTAAATTGAGGATTCTCTCTGTTAAAATTCTTCTTTAATACTAGATGTGGCATTGTAACATGGAATGATATATTGATGGAATGGAACTATTTTGACCATAAAATTATAACAACTGCTGAAAGTGAAGATCTAATTAACTATCTACTAAAATGAAAATTGGTGTCAATCATTATTAGCATAAACAATATACTTGACATCTCTAATAGATTTTTATAGTAATTGCTGAAAGTAAAGATCTGATTTATCTACTAAAATAAAAATTGGCATCAATCATTAAGCATAAATAATATATATATATATGACAGCCTCTAATAGATTTTATAATTCTTAACTATGCTTAAAAACGGCTGAATAATTCATACACATGTTAGTTTTATTAACAATGTAAGAAAATTAATTTCTTCCTTTAGCTCCTTTGCAATAGATAGTTTAAATCCTATTGTCTATAATTTAATCTTAGTGTCCTATAACATCCAGCTTCTAGTATATGCTTTCAGATGGGAACTGTTTGTCAAATTTCCATTAAGGTACAGGTGAAAAATTAATGAACCACTTACTTCAGATACTTCAAAACTAATGCAAGTCTATTAGTCATGCAGTACAAAAAAATCAAAGATTTTGTTATGTTCAATTATGGCTCAGGATTCACTCATATTTAACTTTTAAATATATTGTTTTATATGCTTAACAGGGCATTCTATGGAAGAATGAAATGCAGTTATTGATTTTTTTATTGACTGATAAATATATCTTAAAGATGATCTTGTTTGCCAAATACTTTCCTCTACAAAAGGTTATATTAGAACAAAGTTAACCATTCCAGTGATGGGGATAGACAGACTTTGAAAGACTATTTAACAATTATCTGAGGGATGGTAGCAGTAAGCTGTGAGGGAATCATAAAGATTCCTTTTCATGTGTAGAATTATAAATTTTTTTTAGTTTTCCCCTGTTCCATTTCTCGACAGTCAGGAGAACACTAAGAGGGAAGCATTTGAATTACTTTTCAAAACTTTGTGAATACTTTTCTTTTTTCACCAGTTATTATCTCCTGTTTCATTTCTGAGGATGTTCTAGGCACTCAGTAGCATGTAGTATGGATGACATTCTCCTGTTCTTCCAAAATCTAGAATATTTTGAGTAAGAAAATTAAGAGTAAAGAAAACCAAGTGTTTTTAAGCAGTAATCATGTTAGTTGGAAATGGCAAATATCTCAGTTACGTTTCTCTCCTTGCTGGGACAAACACCAGACACCCACAATGAAGGAGGGAAGGGTGTACTTAGCTCACAGTTATTGGAGGTTTCAGTCCATACTCAGATGGATCCAAGGCAGAAACACAGGGCAGAGAGCAACCTTTCATGGCCACGCAAAAGGCAAAAGAGAGGAATAATAGCAACAATGGCTACAGAGAGGAAGCTAGCCTCTCTTAAGTTGCAATCAGGCTATGTGTCCCAGCCTGGGTGTAGTACTCGCACACATAATGCCAGCAAATTTAAGACCCATAATCCCAGCCTTGCTTATGAATTAATCTCAAACTCTAGAAGTCCCAGCACCATGACTGCATGAGGCTTTGGAGGGACGACTAGACATAAACCGTAACAGCCAGCAATGCCAAAACATGCAGAAGCTGTGGGAATCCGAAAGCTTCATGCAGAAGGTGGCTTTTGAGTTGGGTTTTGCCACAAGTGTGTAGTTGAGAAGCATAAAATTCATGTGACACATAAGAATTACAAGTGGAAGAAAAGACTTAAATAAAAAGAGGAAAAGTGTTAATTACAGAATATCTAAGAGTTTATTAAGTTCTACACAAGCTGTGTGAAGAGTAATGACAGCAAGTAATGTTGGAAATGTAAAGTTTGAATAGGGGAACAATGAAACCATGCAGTACATTGAGCCTTTTTATTTTGTATGAGAAATATGTTCATGCCCAACATTCACATAAACTTAAGCTGTTTCATTTTATATAAGAAATGTCTTATAACAAATATCCCTAAAGAACAACAGCCAGCACATAAACACCATCCAGCTGTCCCACGTACAATACAAGTGCTAAGGCAATGGCCGAAGGAGACAGTTCCAGAGATAGTCACTGCGCCAGGCTTTTTCTATGCTTAGAGATGAGGCACGTGGCCCCAGGTGTGGCCCAGAGCAGGAGATTCAGGGCTGTCACTGTTAGCTGCAAATAACTTCCCTGATGTCTGCGAAGCCTTTTCAGTTTGTCTCAGTGGGCTATAGGACTGTGAGCCTCTTTTATCTCCATTGTGCAGGGTCTGGCTGGTGGGCAAGTGACCTGTGGAGTTTCATAGAGATCCTTCTTGGAAAGGCCCTGCGCTTGATTTAATGCTCTGCTATTGCCATAGTGAAATTCTTCATATTTTTTCAACAAGCAATCCCACACTGTCATTTTGCTCTAGGCCCAGCAAATTATACAGCCAGTCACAGTAATGAGACATGAAAATGGTTGGGAAGCAGTGAACTACACTGTGGTCAAAACCCAGTGTCATGTATCCACAGAAAGGAGTTACTAAATTATGAGACCAGCACTGTGCTCATATAACAAAACTGATTCTGAGCTTAAATCTTTGTTATTGTTTTCCTCAAAGCCAGGACTCCCGCAGCTGCCACAGGCCTAAGCTAAACATCATTTTAGCCTTGTGATTTTCCAGATAATAAATTAAGGAAACACCGCCGACACATATTTTTTCATTTATACGGTACCTTCCAAACCAGGTTACTGGCACAATTGAACTCTACCTCTTGCAATCCTATCAAATTCAATTCTGAGAAAACCTTTAGCAATTATTTTCCCACATAAAAGTTCTAGAAAATACAACACCGTGGTTGAAGCATTAATGGCTTCCTGATAGGTATTCATTGCTCCTTTCCTTATCTAAGCCAGTAAGAATATTTAAGCCAAGTATTTTTTTTTCATTGTTTCTTTCAGCACAATTCAGAATATTTCTGCCATTCTCTTTACTCTGAGTACTGATATATCATTTTAATTATTTTCTCTGCTTATTTTCTTAAAGTTTATTTTTTGAAAGTTACAGAAGAATATAGTTTATTTTAATCACTTATCATTTCTCTGAGGCTTAATTTATAGAAGTGTCACCTCCCACCCTCTTTCCTCTATCCTTTCGCCTCTCATTTTTCCCCTAAGGCAAATATTTGATCGCCTTTTAACGTCTTTAGCTGTCACTTATTTTTGTATTTACCTACCCATCCTCTCTCATAACATGCCTCGAGGCTTTCATCATGTTCAGTCTTATCTATTATATTGGCTCACCACTCGGACAGATACCGATTTGCCTTTGACGAGTCACCACGTACAACACACTTGGCTTGAGCACGTTTCTCTTTTTTTCTAAAAAGAATTAGCTGTCTTGTTTAATTAAAAATTAGCACATCTATTACTAGTAATATTTAAATATTATTCATAATGTGCTGTTGCATTTCTTTTTCACAAACTTTGAAAGCTAATTTTTTTAATTATAGATTTCTGATTATATATATATATATATATATATATATATATATATGAAGCTTTCAAATCCTACCACTGATCTTACTGTAAATGTTTTCTTGTAATCTCAGCAGATATCTGTATCACTAATTCCTGTTAATTCCATCACCCTGGAGGCCACACTCCTCAGTCTCTTGACTGCGCCTCTTATCCTCACTGGGCTATGGCACTGGTGCTGTAGGCTGACAGTTCACCCAAGGCAAAATTAAGGGGATATCCAGTTTTCTGTATGGGTGGAATTTACTGAATAGCAGGTTTCAACATGGGGTGACTTGGTAAATTGTTTTATTGTAGTAACAGTTCTTGATTTTCAGAATTTTTAGATATTTTCTGTTGACTTGATCGTATTGACTACAAATGAAACTTCTATTGCTGCACCTTAGGAGAAGGCATTGGATGCTGAGTGTTAAATATCTGAAAAGCCTCAGTAATCATAATGCCATCCTGGTGTACGCAGGATGTACATCCCTGTGCCTGGTGTTCTACTGGCCATCGTCCTTCTGTACCAACTGGATTTGCAATCAGGGCCTCATCATATCGCCCACGTCCAGCCCCTCCCTTCGCCCACCCTACCTAAAGAGGCAGCTGGCCTTGCCATGTCCTAAGCCTTTCTCAGTGCTGCAGCCCGAACTGCATTGTTTCTTGGCTTCCTCCTTGAGCTTTTGGCCTCTTCACATCTATCTTGTTGGCTGACACCAATTCACCTACTTTCACGTCTGTCTTGTTGGCTGACATCAATTCACCCACTTTCACATCTGTTTTGTTAGCTGGCACCACTTTGCCTACTTTCCAACTTCTAAAATCCTATTATTATCTATTGTCCTGGCCCCTATGGATTTATGATTTTCATTCCTTTATTTCCATTATAGTATTTGATGCAGCAGTGGAGTTAATGATGTCTTAAACAAGTGTATGTACTTGCATTTGGTTTAAACTTTTAGGAAGTATCTCAAATCATTTAATAGGAGGGCAGAGTATAACTAAAGAGTAAACAAATCAGCAAATATAAACTTTTAGCTCGTAATCTAAATACTTATTACAAAGAAATTTTGTTTTTAATATACATTTACTACAGGCTTTTTCCTTTCTCTTTGGACTACAGATGGAAGCGTTAGACAAAGCCGATCAAACCTCACCTCTCTGTTAGTGCAGCCCATTTCTGCATCCCTTGTTGCAAAACTTATCTCATCACCTCCAGCTGGAACCAAAAGTGGTCTCTGCAGGCCCCTGGAACTTCCATACAATGGTAAGGTACTTAATGCTCTTCTGGGTAAATTGTAGTTTTTGTAAGAACGGTGATCATGTTTTATAAATCTCTTAAATTGACATGTTTCCGGTTATTCTGTTCAGAAACATTGACTTTTGATGAGAGGAACACCTATTTTCTTACTCTGTAGGGACATTTTTGCAAAGTAGTTTTGATAAAGATTGAGAGTTGATCACACCAAGGGCTTAAAAAAAGAGAAAGAAAGCATTTTGAACTGCTACAAAGAAAAGTAGCTTAAAAATAAAGCATTTTGTACAAGCACAAAAATCTGCTTAACATAGCTTCCCGGTTTCAGATAGATAGCTTAATATAGCTTCCCGGTTTCAAAAGTATTATTGCCTGCCAAGATTCAGCGGATATCAGGCAGCTATGTGGGGTATGAAGCCTTTTAGTTTAAAGCATTACAACCTAATTCCTTCAACTGACTAAAAAAATCCTTCTGTCTATACACTTCATGGCCCAAGAGATGCTTTCTCTACAATGATGCAGTTTGTCAGGCCTTGTTGGACCACGCTGGATAAAACTGAAGTAGTTAAGCTACCTGCGGTGAGATAAAAGCCCTGGGCTGCACTTTATTCCTGCTTCCAGCTTCAGCATTAGAAGTGCTAAAGCAGAGATTCTCTACATATTGTTAAATTTATCTCCAGTTGCTACAAACTGCCATTTAAGGGCATTGTTTTTGGTGTCCAGAGCTGGGGGCTCCACTAGCTGCACTTCATCTTGTCTGTCTTTCTGTTGGTAATAAAAACCCTTAAAATGTTTTGAAGAAGCCTTTTAAAAAGTCTGGATGTATTCAGGATGACTCTCTGTTAAGGGACATTTACTTTTCAACAACCTGTAGATTGAGACCCTCCTAAACTCACTACCAATTGCGCAAAGCAGAGACTATAAAAAAGGCAATCTGTCCGTGTCCTTGATTGAAGAATGATTCAGCCCTTACACTTTGCTTTGTAGGAGTTTTTGATTTTACTTTGATTTTTTCCTGCCATTTATCCTCAGCCATAAGAATCAATCATGAGTTTTATTTGCTAAATATCTAAGCAACATCAATATAGTTCTTTAGTTATAAAGAAAGTACTAGACCTGTAAACAAGTAGATATAGGATTGTATTTAATTAACAAAATTAATACATCTTGGTGCTCCTGACATATAAAAGCTACCATCGTAACCCCAGGGATTTGACATTTCACATGCCAGCTTCCTATCTGCTCATTTATCACCTTTCCACCAGAAATCTAAGTTTACCTGCACAAAAAGAGCAGCTCGCCTTCTGTCATCTCATGTTATTGTGTGAAGCAAAGTATAGTATGTATCCAAATACTTTACTTACTGTCAAGTGGCAAGGAAATTAGGAAGTTGCTTCCCTATGAAGTAATGCTAGCAATTTCTTTCTCAGTGTGCACATAATACCTTAGCAAAGCAG
>NW_004524631.1:516532-520367 GCF_000260255.1 Octodon degus | reverse complement strand
GATCTATGTTTTTCAAGCAATAAGAGCAATACTTTATGGATTTAAAATATTTTAAAACAACATAATTGTATCTTATTGTTGAATTTCAAAGTATATTATTAAGTTTCATGTAGGAAAATCTTCACTAATCAAGTTTAGACAGACATATATTAAAATACATGGACAAATCAACTGTTTGCATTACCACTTAACTTTTTATATGCCAAGTCATAATTTTCTAAAAATCAAGACACTATCATGGTAGAATTTCTCTGCTATATGTTATTTCTCAGTATCAGATTTCCCAATCTCATTTTTTCTACATTTTTAAACAATAAGAATAGATTTATCCAAACTGTAGAAATAGATCGTGATGGACTTAAGTCCACACACAAATCACATGAAATCTATCACAAGAACTGACGGACAACCAAAGCCTGACCAAGCACTACTAGCACTCAGTTCCTAACTTTGAGCAGTAACTAGTATTTTAACACTCGAAAAAGAAACCTTGTATCTTCTTTATGTTTTTTTTTTTTTATTTTTTTAATCGGGGATTGGACTCAAGCCTTTGTGCTTGCCAGGAAAGGCTTATTCTACTGAGCCATCTCCCTGGCCCCTCTTCTTTATCTTTTATCAAATTTATATTTTGCTTTTTTAGTTTTCAAGCCAAAAACTATCTGACTGATAGAGTCATAAAATTTTAATTAAACAGAAATTAGATGTCTGCATTCATAAAGGCTCAGTGAAGTGACACAGTGAATGGGACATTCATATAGCAATCTCTGAGACAACTAAGACAATGTATGGAGAATTAAAAAAGAATTAGGAGAAACTTCTTTGGCTTAATAAATTGTTCAGATTATTTCCATTGATTAGCTAATTGGACACTGATTCAATTCCATTTCCTCGAGTCTTCCTCTGTAGATCATACCCATTGATCTCATATATTGTCAATCTTTGTTTTTGAGATTCAGTTAGAACATAGAAATCTTAATTATCAAAATCAATCTGCCCAATTGTTAAAATCCATGAACATAGTGAAAAACTGAGATGCAAAGTTTTAAAATAGATTTATGTCGTTTAGGGGAAAACATATATGAGGCAAGTTAAAAAGAAGTGTTTACATAAATTTGATTCTCTATAATTTTGAAAAGAAATTCTATATCACATGAAGCTTAGTGAATACAAGTTTTTACATAAGTTTAAAGCATATTTCTTTTTTTTATGTTTTTAGTAAGGGTATACAGGGTCTCACTACGTACATCACACTCATAGAGATCTGCTTATGTTCAACCTCCCAAGAGCTGGGAATACAGGTGTGCACCACCACGCCCAGTCTCAATGGCCATCTCAGTGTGCCCTGGGGGCGGGCCAGCATGGCAGGCCAGAGATCAAACCTCCAACTCCTACATAAAGCTATTTCTTAAAATGGATAATGTAATCTCATGAACAATTTGATATATTGTTTTCTGAAAATGAGTTCTATTATAGTAATATAATATATAACTGATAAATTAACTTATAATTTCTATCTTATTTCAAATACCTTTGTAATTTTAGTAGCTACTAAAGAATTCATTAGTAGTATTTTTCTTCTTTTTAAAAATTTTTTATTGATTGATTGATTTAGTACAGGGTTTTGTTATGCACTTAGACTCATAGTGATCCTCCTGTCTCAGCCTCCCCAGTGCTGGGATTATAGGCATGCACCACCATGTCTGGTTTGGTGGCAGGCAGGGTTCCAGGGCTGGCATGGCCTGTGGTACCAGGGATCAAACACAGGCCTTTGTACTTGTCACACAGGCATTTAGACTGCAGGGCTATCTCCCCAGTCTATTAATAATATTTCTTAAAGATAGTATATATACATATGTATATATTACTATTATAAATCATTACACACATTTATTTATTGACAAATAGTTCATTTTAGCTTTCAAAAAATCCATTAACAAGAAATGTTAGCAAATTTCAATCTGACATTTTTTGTTACATGTAAAACAAATCAATGTTCAGTGTAGTTCTAAAATTGGTAATGTGAGAAAAAACAAAATTATATTGCACTATTTTAGTTAAAGAATCTCTTGAGATTATCTATCTACCTATCTATTGTTGGTGTATGTCTCTGATTTTGTATTTATATGTGCGTATATCTATCTTTATCTTAATAGACATTGGAGTTATATGCATATTATAGGATGTGGCCTGCTTTAATTCTCAATATAATAAGTGATCAACCAGTACTGCTAGATCCAGAGTGTTATGGTGTGTGCCTTGATGTACCCCTAGAGCCTCATTTGATCATAGAAATTTTTCAAAGGTGGCTGAATCTAGAATTTGTAATTGATTTGTAGTGCAATGCTGTGATTGGGGTGCTGGGATTAAGGGTGGATGATTTCTCGATCAGTCTACTGATTCGATTGGAACTACCCCAATCTTAGCAGTATGAATAAAATAAAAAGAGCAGAAAAACACTTGTTTCCACCATTTTGCTCTTGTTCGTTTTGGTATCTTCTGTTTGTCCCTTTGCCATGCCACCCTGCTTTAAAACCAATTGATTATGGACCAAAACCTCTACAAAATGTGAGCTAAATAAACATTTCCTGGAGCCGGGGAGATGGCTCAGTGGAATAGCGCTTCCCGGGCAAGCGCAAGGACCTGAGTTCAATCCCCGGTTCCACCAAAAAATAAAAATAAAAATAAAATAAACATTTCCTCCTTTGACTTTGGGTGTCAGGATTTTGTCTCAGCAACAGAAGAAAAGTAACTAAGACACAGAACAACTTCAGTAGGCCTAAAAACATAGGAGAACTGCAAATTTGTTGTAGAATGTGCATAGTTAGTCCGCTTTTCACAACTGTAACAAAAATGCCTGAGATACACAGCTTACTCAGAGAAAAGGCTTACTTGTGCTCAGAGCTTGGAGGTTTGGCCATTGCTGCTGGGTCTGTGTCCAGGCAGAATCATGACAAAGAGTGTGTGGGAGACTCTGCTCTCTCCCTCATGTCAATCAAGAAACAAATAGGATGCACAGCATCTCCATATCCCTTTCAAGGCATGTCTCCACAGAGTAACCTAAATTCCTTCCACCAAACTCTACCACCTAAAGTTCCACTAACCCCCAACAGTGCCACAGGCTGGCCAACAAGGCTTAATTACATGGGTCCTTGGGGGACATTTAAACAAACTAAACCATGAATGTCAATAACTTCCAGCCTTCAACAAGAAAGAAAATAGAACAAATTTTAATTTTTTGAAGACATTTTCTATGTAACACATGTGCAGTTACAGTGACCTCTCATTTGAAAACAAACTTCAGTGTGCTAGGTCACTTTAGGAAAGACCAATATTTGTGGTGAAAAATGTGAGCTGAGCTAAATGTTGAGATTCACTGAGCTCAATAATGGTGATACCCAACCCCATGGCCTCCAGGCAGCCACTCCTACAGTGGACCTAGGAGTCTGAGCTAGAAGCTCATAGCAGAGTAATCTACAGAAGTAAAGATCAGCATTCATGAGCTGCCTCTCTGAAGTCCTCAGACAAAAGGACAAAAGAAAAGAAGTTTCTGAATTTGCTTTGAAAGACTATTCATCTAGGATCTTAAACAGACTAAGCAGAAGTGGGAACCTATTGGGACGGGAAGTGGAGCCCGTCCTCTGTCTCCTGGGGAGTGCAGGTTGGGCTCTGAGGGCGACCGAGCTGGCATTCATCCAGAGCCTCTCTAGTTTCCAGCTTTCTACTTCCACAGTTTTTATTCCTTCCTTCAGATTTACTCTAGAGGTTTTACTTCTTTGTTTGCTAGAACACCAAAAGACAAATTGAGATATATGCTTTTATGTAAAATCATTTTAAC
>NW_004524631.1:508627-516432 GCF_000260255.1 Octodon degus | reverse complement strand
TATATGCAGTGTATTATTTGTTGAAACTGTACTTCCGATTTGATTTGAAACTGTCTCATTGCTATATGTTTATCAATAAAAGTGTAGAAAAATAAATAAATAAATAAATAAATAATGACCATAGTGTGATAATGATGATAGAAGAGACATCATTTCATATATTCTTTTGTTGTTGTTGTTGTTGTTTTGTTTTGTTTTTTAGGGAGGGGTTTACCGGGTGCTCAGGGTCTCACTACTAGATCAGACTCGTAGTGATCCGTCTGTTTACAGCCTCTCAAGAGCTGGGATTACAGGCACGCACCAGCACGGGCAGTCTCAATCACCCTCTCAGTGTCCCTCGGGGCAGGGCTGGCCTGGCAGGCCCAGGAATCGAGACCTGGTCCCTGTGCCTGCTCGCAGGTGCTTTAATCCACGGAGCTATTTGGCCGACTCTCATTTCATATATTCTAAAGCTACATTACTTAAAAAAATATGGCACTAATTAGAGTGAAATTCAGTAGCATGACTGAAAAATAATTAATACCAGCTATTTGTCATAACAAAAGTTCCTCATAAGTTCAAGATGCTAATAACATGAGGCAGAGTAGCGAGAGGAATATCCCGAGTATCATTGCCATTTGTACTCATCTTTGCTATAAACCAAAAATCACTCCATAAAACAAAGTTTGTTAGTTTGACAACGAACAAATTGCATACCACCTGAAGTGAAAACAAAGATTCAGCATCCTGATTTTCTAGTTACACTGCAGGTGAGCATTTCAATTGTAACACTTAAAGAAGAAATGACATATTTCCCATAATTTCCGTCCAGCAATAAGAAGGGACAGGAGGGGCCTGCTGGTATATGTGGCTACTGAACACTGGCTCTAGATGCCTGAACACTGAAGCCTGACGCAGCGACTCTTCAGGGGCCACCAGAATGCCCCACCCTACTCCAGATTTCCCAGGACGCTTTAGGTGCATGTTCACGCATGTCACCACCAAGGGCCTTCGGCACTGCATCAGAGCTGGAATCCCTATTTGCTGGGGTTTTCATTTGAAATGGTTTTGAGTATTAAGCAAAAAATAGAAGAATGCAAAGCATAGCTAGCTATTAGTGGAGAGTCATGATAGAGGTGAGCAATAAATAATATAGAATTAAATATCCAAGGTATGAACATGTGAATAGCTTTAAGAATCTTTGTCCTGTGGCCAGCTAGATAGCTCAGCAGACTAAAGTGCCTGCTTAGGCAGATTCAGGGACCAGGGTTTGATCCCCAGTATACCAGGCTGAACCTGCCCCCAGGGCATGCTGACATGGTGATTGAGACTGGGCATGGTTGCACATGCCCGTAATCCCAGCACTTGGGAGGCTGAAAACATGAGTTTCACTATGAGTCCAATCTATGTAGTGAGACCCTGTAGACCCTGTACTAAATACATTAAAAAAAATCTTTATCCTTTTAATTTTTGTCACACTTAGAAAGGTAAATTTTTTCCACATATTGTTTTTCTTAAATATTCAGTATTCTCCAGAAACATTTTATTGTCTTTTAAAACTTGTCAGTGACCTATCTTTCCTACAGGTTTAGTGTGCTCCCATATTAATCCCAGCTGTAACATTAAATGCAAGGCTTAGATTTGCTTCATTGGAGCTCTGAAGCTCTATGGGACTAGAAATCCTGTCTTAGACATCACTGCACAACAAATGCCTAAGATAGAGTCCATGCATTCAATATTTAATAAATGTTTACCAAGAAAAAAAGAACTTTGGCTATCAGAAAGCTGGAGTTAGGGGGAATTCTTTTGCTGGTAATATTAGAAAAATAAATTTAATTATTTCTTAAAACTGCAGTAATATAGATATGCACCCTTGTCTGTTTCAGAAATAAGAATTGTCAGCATGAAAATTCAGACAGTCACAAAATTTCAAACAATTACAAATGTCATTGGATATGTAAGGGGCTTGGCATCTCCAGGTAAGTAAATTTAGATGTTTATAATCTACACTTTACATCAGAACTCACCAACAAATGTTCTGCATTAATTTAATAACATAAGTAAATATCTTAATTTAGGTATAATAAAAACTTTATGCTATTCTAAGAGTTAATCAATGTAAAACTAAGAAATTATATTTTTATGACATGTGCTACAATAGCCATATTTCATTGTTTTTCTTTTACTTATTGTAACACCATTGGAATTTTTATTAAAATGAGAAAAGAATAGGCTGGAGATGTGACTTAGTGGTAGAGTTCTTACCTTGCACAGGGCCCTGAGCTCAATTGCCAGCACCAGAAGAAGGAAGAAAGAGAGGAAGAGAGAGAGAGAGAGAGAGACAGACAGACAGAGAGAGAGAGAGAGAGAGAGAGAGAGAATTTTGCCATCTGTTCATTGGACAGAGGTTGAATAGGCCAAATATCTAGAATATAGAAAGCACTCAAACAAATTAGATATTCCAAATGAAAGACCCAATAAAAATGGGCCATAAAACAGAATAGGCAGGTTTCACAAGAAGTACAAATGGTCAATAAATACATAAGAAAATGTTCTCTGTGAAACCTGAGAAAAAGTTTTCTCTCCATGTGACTCTCCTTAGGCACACTATTCATCATTGATTACATTCCTCTGTGGCTCCGTAATCTTCTTGATCAGAAAATTTAGGGCACAACTGAGTTACATGATGTTACAGTATGGGTTCTCCTATGTCCTCAGTCTTCACTGACCTTGAAAGACTAGGGGCAAAATGTTGGCGAACTTTGCAGCCCTTTCTTTGTCCAATTTTTGATCTGCAAACTTAGGTTATTAACCCTCCAGAAGAGAAGCTTATTATTACCCCGCAACATATGCAGTTCAGTTTACCCTAACTATCTGTCTAATCATCAAATATCTTAGGCATAGTGTGGAACAAGTATCTTCCATCAAGTATTGATGTGTTGAAAGTTAAGTCCTTACAGAATATGAAGAAAAAATTTAAAAAATAGTAATAAACACATATTTTTAGACAGAAATTTAGAAATCTAACCACATACAGCATTGTAGCAGGAAAGACCTGTGACATTATTGTTTCTTTTTCTTGTATCTTTTTTTTTTCATTTATTACCCATTTAAAAAAAAAGAAAAACAAAAACAAAAGAAACCCTTTTACTTGTGAGACAGTATGGTAATAATTGGTATGTCATGACGAGAAGTATGTATTTAGAAGACCAGAATGACAAGCATTCCAAGCATGACCCTTCTATTACACATTGCTATCAGCTTTGGCCATGACTCATCCACATGGCTGACACTGACAAAGTATCTACAACGTGCAGTACAGGGCTAGAGGATAAATCCTGAGGGTACTTGACTGATCTTATCAGACACAAAGTTACATTTCTTGTTATATAGGTCTTGCTTTATCTTGGTCTTAACCATCCAGCAGAAAAGCGTGAAAATGAGGTATATAAAGTAAAGCCATATTAATATGCTGAGCTGTAAAAGGCTCTAGTCAGCAACTTCTGTGGATAACAACCTACTATTGTGGACTACTGGACTGTGTTGGATTGTTTTGCTGAATTAAGCACCTATAATATTTAGATGCCAATAGAACACCCATCTCTGACAGGACTGAACTGGAGAGGGGGGATACAGAGGAAGGACCATTTTGTATTTGTATGTACAGAATAGTTAGGATAGATGTACAGCTGCTTTCGCTTGGTTCAGTGAAAGGAAGGATTTGTAGTAGTAGTGTTTGGACAGCTGCTTCTTGTGCTGTGGATGACCGCTGAGAAGATAACAATGTGCAATGTATTAATTATTGAACATGTCCTATTAATCAGTTTGGAAAATGTCTCATTGATATTTGTTTCTCAATTAAATAAGTCAATAACTACATAAAAATGTTCAACATCTCTGGCCATTAGTGGAATGCAAATGAAAACAACACCAAAATTTCACCTTACTCCAAGAATGGTCACCATCAGGAAATCAAATACAGCAACAGCAAATGCTGTCAAGACTGCAGGAAAAGAGAATTCTACCTTGTTAGTGGAAATAAAAATAAAATCAATTTTAAAAAAGAATAGATTATCTTTTTAATGATGTGCTTTTTCTAACAACAAAATTTTTGTCTCTAAAAAGTTTTCAATGTTAGTCAATGTCCTTGGTTCACTGACAGCTCTGATAGTGCTTATGAAAACAATCAGCTGGCTATATTTTAAATAATTTTATACTCCTTAAACTTTCTGATGGATTTATCGGGTGATATTGCATTGGTCAATAAATGTCAAAAATGACTGATGTGTATGTTAATTAAGAGACTAATATCAATACCTCCATATATATTCTTATACTGAATCATACATCATTTGCATGTGCTTCTTACACAGTGTAGACAGAAAAAATTGTTTTAGTACATGGGTGCCATTTCTGTTGATGTGGTTCAATTATTTAGCAAGTTCTCCTTGGAGTTTTATATTCATGGCATCAGCCACATTGACCTAATTGAAAGCTTAAAGTATTTTGAAATCAAGTTATATATCCTCCCCATTTCTTGTTAGCTGACTCTAAGAAAATTCATGAAAAAAAAACATATTTTTTTGATGTCCTTACAGTGGCACTATTGAACAACCTCCAGTCATAGTGTCTTTAAATACAATATACAAATTAATTTGAAATGCTCACTTCTATTCTTCAGCCTTTTGGAAGAATTTCCATTGCAGAATTTCTGAATTGCTAGAACATTTCTCATTTATTCATTTGCAAGTCATTACTGGCAAACCAGCAGTACATCATACTAGCCTTAGGGTGAATAAAATTCAACGTACCATAAAAATATTAAAAATCAAATTTACAATTAGTATTTTTAGTGTGTGTTATGCAAACTTTCTCAATATTTTCTTGAACTCTTGAATATTGGTTGTTTACTCACATGATTTTATAAATTTCATATTTGAAAATAAGAAGTAATCATCAGTTACTATTGTTTTCTGGATACGATTTATTTAGAAAATGAGCAAACTAAAGTAGAACTTTCTAGTATTTTGGAGAGACAAATACATGAATTCCCAAATTTTCAGTCTTTTTAGATCATTTGTGTGAACAGTTAATTATGCTTAATTAAGAGAGTGACATCAGACACAGGCACTGTGATGGTTCTGACATCAATGTGGAGAACTAAAGTAGCTTCACTTTGTGACATTTCTCATGGCAGCATTTGGTCAGGGGCTGATCTTATTTGTCCAATTGTGCCAGACAACGTTCAAAGTACCTTGCAAACTAACTTAGGTAAAACGTCTTACAAGTCAATATATGTGTCACTTGTATGTGCACATTAGAGGTGAAGAAGCTAGCTCATGGAGTTGAAATAAACTTTCCAGGGTAACACAACCAGTAAGTTGTAAAGCTCAGATCGCAGTGCAAACTGCTTCTCTTCACAGTCTGCACATTTATTGAGCAAGTTATAAAGTTTCTTATGAAATGATAGTGAAGAAACTTTTCTCTGCACGTGTATAGTGTTCCTTTGTCAAATGAATTGAGTTGGGTGACTGATATCAATAGCATTGGCTGACACAATCAGTGAAAAGTCTGGAGGTACATTTTCAGTTTCTTTATTGCTGACAATAGTTGATATGCAGAAAACAGCCAACATGTATGTATTATGAAAACATTTCTAGGGCTGGCCACATAGCCAGTGGATTAAAGCACCTGCAAGCAGGAACAGGGGATAGGAGTTTGATCCCCAGGCCTGTGTGCCAGCCCTGCCCCCAGGGCATGCTGAGATGGCAGTGGAGACTGGGAGTGGTGGTGTACACCTATAATCCCAGCTCTTGGGAGTCTGTATACAGGCAGATCACTATGAGTCCAATCTAGAAGTGAGACCTTGGACACCCTGTAGACCCTTCCCTAAAATACAAAAAAAGAAAAAAAAGAAAGAAAGAAAGAAAACATTTCTAGTGGCTTCTTTATTTTGAATGATTGTATGAAATAAAATATTAGATAAGGCAAATTTTGCGACAATTAAATGACTTTTAATGTTGGCAAATTTTATTTTATCCAAAGCATAAAACTTGCATCTGTAATTAATTCCCTGAACACTTCATTTATTAGAAAATCCATACATAACTACCACATCTTGAACACTCAGACTTCCTGAATTGCTGCTTCCTCAAATGTGTTAATAGTTCATTAATATTTACTGAGCGTACATGCATTGTTTACGGGGCACTTCCCGCTGTGCTTTTGGAACACTGTTAGATAAGGTTTTCAGTGTGACATATTTGTATACTTCATTAATTAATATTCATGTTGCAAGGACAGTAATATGGATCTAAGCTTTGGTTTCCTAATTGGTTTTAGCAGCTGCCTCTGCTTTGGCATACACAGATGTGAAAGCCTCGGCAGCGGGTGAAAATGTTAAAGTAGTTCCAATTATTAGAACAATTTTGCTTCATGGTTGCTTACTTATGCAATAGGATTATGTAAATGTCATCAAATGTATTGTTAAGATTTATATTTTCTTTTAATGGCTCTCATTTTCCTCTGTTCCAGACCGGTATATTATAGTTGGCAGTCACCATCATAGCTACAATGGACAAGAATGGGCCAGCAGTACAGCGATAATCACGGCTTTTATCCGAGCTTTGATGTCAAGAGTTAGGAAGGGATGGAGGCCAGACCGCACCATAGTTTTCTGCTCCTGGGGAGGCACGACTCTGGGCAATATTGGCTCATACGAGTGGGGAGAGGTAAAAGACATGTTACCCATAAGGCTTTTCTTTTCTTTTCATACTAAGTAAACAATGTAAAAGTTTTGATGCCAAAGACCATGCTGTGCTTTACAACCAAAGTTGTAATATCTGCTACTTTGCTAAGTTCACTTGCAAAAATGAGGTAGAAGCAGAGCTACGCCAGAGTAAATTGTGTATGGCCTGAGACTACCCTCATTCCTATTGTCAGTAGCACCTGAAAACTGGGTACCACCCAATAGTCACCTAATTATTGTATTTATCCTTAGAGGACACCTTGACAGCCATTGGAAAAAAAAAGATTGGTTGATATAAGTTATTACTTTAAAAGTACTTTCTAGTTATTATCTGGAATTAGGAAACAATCTTCTGTGTTGTTTATCACTACCAGCATCATGTTTCCTTCGCAATATGAAGACTAAATTCCCATACAGATCACCTTCTTTTCTCTCTTTCTTCTCTTCTGTGCATCACTCCCACCTCTCTCTCTCCTTTTTCCTCCCTGCTTACCTCCCTACTTACCTAATTACCATAAGAAGCATTAATGAAATAGATCTCACAGTGGGGCACATTTAGAAACAAACGAAATACTTCAATTTCAAATGCGTCTGATGTGTCTGAATATCAGAAATACTACATTTTAATGTACTGAAACAACTGATAATTTGATTGATACTGCATTAACAACAGTGGAAAGACAGTAGAGCTCCTACATATTGCAATGACTTGTATATTCTTTTAAAGGAGATATAATGGGTTTACACAGACCAAATAAACCAACACAATTTAAACAATTTGACCTGCTTAGGCAGACGCAGGAGCTGGGAGTTCGATCCTCTGGCCTGCTGTGCCAGCCTCACCCCCAGGGCCCACTGAGATGGTTAATGAGACTGGGTGTGGTGGTGTGCAGCTGTAATCCCAGTGCTTGGGAGGCTGTAAACAGGAGGATCGCTACGAATCGGATCTACGCAGTGAGATTCTGTAGACCCTGGAAATCCTGTCCTAAAAATTAAAATTAAAATTAAAAATTAAACAATTTGATTTGTTTGTAGTTCAGCTTTGAGTAGAAAATGTTATCCAGTAGGAATTCTCTTA
>NW_004524631.1:500676-508527 GCF_000260255.1 Octodon degus | reverse complement strand
ATATACACATTACTTAGGCAACTTTTTTATTATTTATTTGGTATAGGGTCTTGCTACACAGCTTAGACTCCTAGTGATCCTCCTGTCTCAGCCTCCTTAGCACTGGGATTATAGATGTGTGCCACCAATCTTGGTTTCAGTGGCCAGCATGGAGTGTCCAAGGTTCCCGAGCTGACGTGGCATGAGGTAATGGGGATCAAACCCAGATCCTTGCACTTGCTAGTAGGTGCTTAGACTGATGAGCTATCTTCCCAACCCAGCTTAGCTAACTTTTGATTGTTACCTTTATGTTGAATCATTTTTCCTTTCAATTTATGTGCATGTTTCTCTTTACTTTATGTATTTCCGATTAACAGCAAATAGTGCATAATCCGGTCATATATTAATTGGAGCATTTTCTCCATTACATTTAATTGTGATTTCTATGTAGTTATATTTTTCATCTCAATTTTTTTATTTAGTATAGGGTCTACAGGATCTCACTACACAAATAGGACTTGTAGTGATCCTTCCTGTTTTTCAGCCTCCCAAGTGCAGGGATTACAAGTGCACGCCATCACATGCTGTCATAATCACTGTTTCAGTGTGACCCGGGAACAGGGCTGGCACGGCAGGCCAGGGATCGAACCCCCAGGCCCTGCGTCTGCCTAAGGAGGTGCTTTACGCCCCTGAGCCTCTGGCTGGCCCTACTCATTGTAATTTGAGTTTCTTCCTCATGCTGCATATGCTTTGCTTTCGTTTTTCTTTAGATAGAGATTTTTGTCATATTTTTCTCTCCTGCTTTAGGAGATAGAAATTTCTTTGTGTAGTCTTTTAAAAAAAAAAAAAAAACAAAAAACCCTGTACTTTCTCTTCTTTATGCCTGTTAACTTTCTAATCTTTGGAGCGAGTGGATGAGCACACACCTTTGGAGTTTCTGCTTTATGGAGCTGTCCTCATTTGTGCACGTGTGCAGGCCCAGGACTGAGCCTTCGGACAGTTGCTTCCCAAGAGGACAATGATATGAAAGGGCTCCCCAGGTCTGCCAGTTCCCTCAAGTAGCAAACAGCTTCAACTTTATTTATCTGGGCTCCCTTCAGTCCAGAGCTTAAATGTTGACTCAGTAATTCCTTAATTTTTTGCTTTTTATTAGATGTTGTTGACATTGTTGGTTTTATGTTTTTCATCACTGTAAATCATTTTCAGTGGGAAGCTGAATCTGATATCCCAGCCTGTCATGTTCACAATAAAGAAAAGTCTCCTCTCCATCCATTCATTTGCTGGCAACAGTATGTGTAGATCTATGATTATACCTAAAATGAGTCACACAGAAGTCAGACTCCCTTAAGGAAGCCACTGACATACCGAACATACGCAATTCAAGTGCATGTACTCAACAGTCTGTGAAAGAGGTATAGAGGGATAAAGAAAAATAAAAAGGAGATGCTATCAGCGCAACTACCTCCAAAGGAGGGCTACTACCTAAAATCTGTAAGGAGCAAGAAAAAAGAATAGTTGTGGTGCCGCCACCAAGGAACTGTGGAGACAATTCTAGAGCCACAGCAGTGGTACCATGAGGAGAAGGAACGGCTCATGGACGTGATGGCTAAAGAGGTGCTCGCTAAGAAGTCTACGCTCTGGGAAAAGATCAGTTCTGACCACCGCACTCGGGCCATGCAAGATAGGCACATGGAGGTCAGTGGGAACCTGAGGAGTTTGTATGAGGATAAGGATGGGTTGCGAAAGGAGGAGCTCAATGCTATTTCAGGACCGAATGAATTTGCTGAATTCTACAGTACACTCAAACAAATAAAGGAATTGCACTGGAAGCACACAGATGAGATTTGTGTGCCAACGTCAGTGGAATTTGAGGAGCTCCTGAAAGCATGAGAGAATCCAAGTGAAGATGCACGGAACTTAGTGGAGTTCACAGATGAAGAGGGACATAGCCGTTACCTCAGTCTCCATGACTGTTACCTCAAGC
This sequence comes from Octodon degus, assembly GCF_000260255.1. Classification (NCBI taxonomy): domain Eukaryota; kingdom Metazoa; phylum Chordata; class Mammalia; order Rodentia; family Octodontidae; genus Octodon; species Octodon degus. Next base: position 506,564 of record NW_004524631.1, on the reverse strand, counting down.
GCATTAACCTGAAGGCAACAGAAAAGCTGGATTTTATCACATAGCTATTGATCTTTAACCCGTTATTTGACATTCCTAAAGAAAGGAAGAATGCAGAGTACAAGAGATACCTTCAAATGCTGCTTGAGTATCTTCAGGATTACACAGACAGAGTAAAGCTCTTCCAAGATCAGAATGAGCTTTTTGGGAAGATACAGACTGAATTTGAGAAGAAATGAGAGAATGGCACCTTTCCTGGATGGCTGAAAGAGACAAGCAGTGCCCTGACACGTGCTGGCGCCCATCCTGACCTGTCTGCATGTTCCTCCTGGGAGGAGCTGGCCTCTCTGGGTCCAGACAGATGGAAGTCTGCTCTCTTAGCTTTAGGCCTGAAACGTGGCAGCACCCTTGAAAAGTGAGCCCAGAGATGATTGAGCACCAAAGGGAAGTCCTTGGAATCTCTCAACACCTCCCTGTTTGCCAAAACCCCAAATCAAAGGGCACCAAGCGAGATACTGAGAGGAACAAAGACATTGCTTTCCAAAAGCCCGGATCTATGAATATGTTGAGATTCTTGGGGAACAGCTACAGCTCAGTCATGAAAATGTACAACGCAAGTGAGCCAGAACAAAAGAGCGAGAGGAGGAGGAGGAGGAGCAGATCAGCGAGAGTAAAAGTGAACATGAGAAAAAGGAGATCATTTACAACCCCAAAAACCTGCCCCTGGGCTGAGATGGCAAACCCATCCCCTACTGGCTGTATAAGCTGCATGGTCTAAACATCAACTACAGTTGTGAGACTTGTGGAAACTCCACCTGCCGAGGGCCTAAGGCCTTCCAGTGGCACTTCGCTGAGTAGCATCGAGCTCATGGCATGGGGTGTCTGAGCATTCCAAACACTGCTCACTATGCTAATGTGGCACAGCTTGAAGCTGCTGTCTCTTTGTGGGCCAAGCTGTAACTGCAGAAGGCTTCAGAATTATGGCAGCCTGACACTGAGGCAGGGTGTGAAGACTCCAGTGGGAATGTTGTAAATAAGAAAACATATGAGGGTCTGAAAAGACAAGGACTACTCTAGTGCTCAGGGATGTAGCTCAATTTCTGAGCTTGTCCAGTCTTATCTGAGGTCTGCATTTCCTATTCCTCCCAGCCAAATGCTCTTAAAGACTCTTTGCTATGTAGTCCCATAGTCCAGCATGCATCTTGTAGAAACAAGGCATGCTGGCAGATTGCAGGGTTCAAATGCATTGTATCTTTGTTTTATATTAAAAATGATTCTGTGGGAAAATAAAACCAGCCTTTGTTTTAAAAAAATAAAGAATAGTTATAAGAGTCAGAGGACTTTAAGCTGAGAAAGAAGAGCTGTAACTTTCAGACAAACAAGGCAGGCACTGCCAGTAAGCAAGCAGGCCAGGTAGGGTGTTGGACAACAAATCCTCCACTCATTCACTGCTCACTGCTAATCACTTGTTGGTCCCTTCCATTGGATGAATTCAACTTGAAGCCAAGATTTAGAGAGACAGGTAGGTAGATGTCCTGGGCACAGAGTTAAACAATAGGTCTGAATGGACAAATAGAAAAACTGCCGCATGAGAAACTGTAGCAGGTGATTAATGTCCTGACTTATGTTGTGTGATTTTGTAGTGCTTGGTAGAAACACATGATAAATCAGTAACATAATTTTCAGATTTGCAAGGGCACAGCCTAAGTCACTTTTCCTGGGATTAATATTCTTCAAAATTTCTTCCCATTTAGGTAGACTTACTAATTATGTGGACAAACTCATATCTGTATCTGCACATGTGAATGTGAATGTGGTTATATGATTATCGTTGAATCAGAAGATATCCTTGTCCTAAAAGTTATATGACATTGTTGGTTTTATGTTTTTCATCATTGCAAATCATTTTCAGCGGGAAGCTTAGTCTGATATCCTGGCCTGTCATGGTAACAGTAAAGAAAATCTCTCCATCCTTTCATTTGCTGGCAACAAGTATGTGTAGAGCTATGATTATATGCACATGTGAATGTGGTTATATGACTATTGTCGAATCAGAAGATAACTACCTTGTCCTAAAAGTACATAAATCATGTTAGCATACAATCCACAAGTGGTCTTTACTCATATTTTTCAGGCAGATGGCTGGATTTAGGAAATGTCCCAATACATTATGGATCCTTAGTCACTGAAAGTATAAATCTAGAGTAGACCTCTAGATACAATCGCAGGACTTCTAGCTATAGTCAGGTAGCTGAGAGATGCAAGCACACAGAATGGGGAAAACAATTAAAATTGGAGACTGTAGGATAAATTTCAAAGTACAGCATTGTTATTGTCATTGCTCTGAAGACTAATGCTGACTTGGCAATGGGGTGTTCAAATTAACAAACCTAACAGCAAGAGATGCATCATTAGAAGGCAAGTTTAACTAAAATGCTACTGATATTTGCTATTAAAATTTAACATGTCATCATGGCACTGATTCCATTGCAGGAAAATAGATTCTCTCTCTCTCTCTCTCTCTCTCTCTCTCTCTATATATATATATATATATATATATATATATATATGATTTTTAGAAAAATAAAGCAATAGGTGCTGAAGTCAACATAGGTAAGGGATTACAAGTAGATGAAAGGCCTGTGCCTGTTATGGTAGTATGGAATTATTGGATTGAGTCTAGTCTGCCCAGTGATACCTAGTGAAGTCTTATATCAGTTGGAAAGATCCAATACTCTTCAGTCCAAAAGGCTGTATTTCTTTTCTTATGTCTCTCTGTTTCTTTAAACAGGAATAGTAGTAGACTTAGGAGGTAGAAGAAAGGAAAATAAAATAATTTTAAAATCCTTCCATATAAGTTCTAGGAGCTCTGAAGGAACCATGCAAAAAATAATTTTCTTATAAGAAACTATTAAACAAAGAGAGAAAATGTAATCAAGCATAAGAAAAGAATAAAGGCAGAAGTAAAAAATCGGTGAAATAAGTAAAAGATTTGCTGCCATAGTTTGCAGTGCTAGATGATGTGTTCCTGTGGATTAGAGTGGGAATATAGCAACCACTTATGTTCAAAGGTATCATTATGTTCTCATGAGAAAAAGAACTTGGAACTAAGATCTCTATACAGACCAGAACCTTGGGGGTGTATGTGGGAAAGATCAGAAAAATTGTCTACCTCAGCTCTAGAAAGGTAAAAACAAAACAAACATCTGCCATTACAACTGAAATCTCTAGCTCAGAAATTTCACTACCATTGTGGAATAAACCCAAAGCAAAGAGAATAGCATAAAAGTTGTTCACAAGTCACGCATGTCCCCCAGATGTCTGGCAATGCACAAACAAGGCTGGGAAAACATCCACCAGAGAACTATTAGCCAAAAGAGAGGTGGACTAATTGAATTGATATCAAATTTGGATTGAGGGTGATTTTAGGGAAAATATATGACAGAAAAGTGTCTATGGACTGATTCAGAAAGACAATAATTTCAACCTCAAATAGACTTAACAAACGTATACAATACACAAAAATGTTTAGTGTATTATTTGAATAAAATGTTACGTGTAATATCATTATGAGAAATTCTAACATGTTTTAATTGCTAAAAAAGAAAACCTAGTATATAAAAAATGATTAATAGCATTACAACCATACAAATTTCAAGTCTATATATGTACATATAAAAGTATATACGATGCTGTATCTATTAAATGAAGATTGTGCAGATTTATATGAAATTTAATAAAAATATTTTTTGTTATTTCTAAGTTTCAATAGCCAATATGACCTAAAAAATTCTTGCCTAATATCAAATTATCTGTCATAAATTATTTATTTATTGTCTTTACTTAAATTAGATATGAATATCAAAAAGAGTAGCTTCAGGCTGGCGATATAGCTCTGCAGACTAAGTGCTTGCTTAGGTAAGCACAGGGGCCAGTGGTCTAGCCCTGGCACCTCATTCTTCGCTGGCCCCACCCCCAGGCGGGCTGAGCCGGCAATGGAGTCCAGGCATAGTGGCACATGCCTGTAATCCAAGCAGTAGGGAGGCAGAAATCTGGAGGATCACTATGAGTCTGAGCTGTGTAGTGAGATTCTGCACAAAAATAAATAAATAAATAAATAAAACCCTAAAAAAATAGAATAGTTCCAACATTTTGTGTGGTGTTTGATACTAACTTACTAAATGCATATGTTTCAAAGGGCTATAGAACAGAAATTTCAAAAGTGAAGAATCCAAAGTTTGAGAGTCCACAAAAATATATATACAATATACACACAATTTAGCAGTTTGCTGTACTAACCAATGTCTCAGAGCTAATGGCCATATGTGACAACCCTCTTGCAATCTAGAGACCAAGGGTAAGTTGCAATAATCTCATAGTGCCCCAGTAAATTTAATTATTATGATATTTGCACAACTGTTTGTTTTCTTTCTTTCTTTTCTTTTCTTTTCTTTTCTTTTCTTTTCTTTTCTTTCTTTCTTTCTTTCTTTCTTTCTTTCTTTCTTTTTGAGGAACTGGGGATTGAACTCAGGCCCTTGTGCTTGCCAAGGCGGGCACTTATTCTACTGATCCATCTCCCTGGCCCCTGTTTATTTTCATATAAAGTTTCAAAGGCAAGAAATAAAGCATTCAAATTAAGAATTTAGGTAAAGATAAGTATTGTGCATTCAGGTACAATATAAGAAAAAAATAATAGACATATAACATAGCTATAAAGAGAAAATTAAAACAAAGATTTGTATGTGTCCTATCCCTTTTCTGCAAAACACATACTCTTTATAGTACATAAACTGTTACAGAATCTAGGTAAGAAATAAAAATTTCCTGAAACATTACTGAGATTATTATATAATCTAGATGTCAAAACATGATTACAGCAAATGAGAACTAAAATTATCATCAACTAATCACTTTTTGTTATATATGCAGATATCCCAAAAATAATAGTCACCAGAAGAAAAAGCAGGGTTGTGATCCAGTAGAACTTTTTATTCCAGAAATGCATGCATTTATAAACACTGTATAGAGAGAAGCTTTACAATTATCTTACTAGATGATTAAGCATCTGTTTATGGTAAAACCTCTTAGCAAAGTAAGAAGCAATCCTCTTACTTTGATAAAAGGAATTTCTCAGAAATCTAAAGTCAACATCTTTTAAAAGATAAAATCTTTGAAACACTATTTTAAATGTCAAGCACAAAGGACTAAGAGCACGGTAAGTTGCCCTCACTGCCTCCATTCAGCCCCAAAATGATATAATCAAAAGCTATAATATGTCAAGGTAATAAGCAAAACTATTTGTTTACAGTAAGGAACTATCTTCACTAAATACTAACAGAATGAAAAATCCCAAATATTCACTCTAGAATACAAAAGAAATCAACTAGAGGCTCATTATAAGACCAAAATATACTTTCAGTAACATTCTTATGCACAAGGCAAAGAGTCATACATTTTTTGTTCAAATGGCTAGAAAACCTTAAACATAAATTAATAGCAGTTGTAAAACTTGCCATGGAGAAAAATACAAGAAAGCATTGAAAGAAGTAAAAGCAAGTAAAATACATTGAAAGGTATACCACGTTTACATACAGAGTTAATATAATATCATCAGTTTATTAATCCTGTGATATTAATGAAATCCTGAAATAGCGGTAATTTTGAGATGCACAAAATGTTATTATTAAGGCTCATATTAAAATACTGGTCACAAATATGTTCCAAATTGAACAATGATTAAATGACGACCATGGAGCCTGGGAGATGGCTCAGTAGAATAAGCGCTTCCCTGGCAAGCGCAAGGGTCTGAGTTCAATCACCGGTTCCACCAAAAAATAAATAAATAGAAGTAGAATTTTCTGCCGAGTTCCGGGAGCCCCCAGACCCAGTCCTAGCCCAGGTCCAGAATT
>NW_004524631.1:498597-500481 GCF_000260255.1 Octodon degus | reverse complement strand
ACTCATAGTGATCCTCATGTCTCAGCCTCCCCAGCGCTGGGATTTACAGGCATGCACCACCACACCTGCACAGCATGTGGTACCGGGGAGTAAACTCCAGTCCTTGTGCTTGCCAGGCTGGCCTTTAGACTTCAAAGCTATCTCTTCAGCCCTGTTTCTTAACTTAAATATTCTGAGCCCCAGTACAGAGAGTTAATGATGTGAGCAATTTTTTTTTCAATTGAGTACGTAATTTTTGTCAGTGAAGTATAAATTCCTTTTTTCTTTTCTTTTTTTTTTTTTTTTTCTGGTACTAGAGATTGAATCTAAGGGATCTGTATCACTGAGCTATATCCCTTGTCTTTTTCTTTTTTCTTTTTAATTTTCAGAAAGGATCTTCCTAAAGTGTGCAGACTGAGTACCAATTTGATACCATCAGCCTCAGCCTCTGCAGTAGCTAGGATTACAGTTGTGTGCCATTAGGCTCAATTTATAAAGTCATTTTTAAGTTTTGGTGAACCTGTTGTTCTTTTTGGTAATGTTATATTTTATCAATCATTACATATGAAATATATAAGTACAATAGTGTGGAAGTTCACAGGGGGGAAAATGTTGGAAATATTTTCTCTGGATGAGGCGATAGTTCAGTGATCTAAGCATCTGCCTAGCAAGGGCAAGGACCCGAGTTCTATATTTGGTACCACATGCTGTGCCAACCCCTGAACCCCAGGCATGCTGTGCTGGCCCCAAAATCGGCCTTGGTAACACATGCCTATAATCCCAGCACTGGGTAGGCTGAGACAGGAAGAGCACTATGAGTCTGAGCTGCGTAGCAAGACCCTGTACCAAATAAATAAATAAAATAGTTTTGAAAAAGAAATATTTTTTCTTTTCAAAAGTGTATGAGGGACCGGGGAGATAGCTCAATAGAATAAGTACTTGCCTGGCAAGTGCAAGGGTCTGAATTCAATCCCAGGTTCCACCAAAAAAAAAAAAAAAATTGTATGGACCACTGTCTTTGAATATTGGCATATAGAGGCACATTTTCTAACTGGTCATACATTATCCAGAATACATGGACAGAAGCAAATAATGAAGACAGTGAACAACACAGAGATTTCATTCATGATTGATAAAGTGTATTTTTATAATTTACTGCGTATCAGGAAACTTCTCCATTACAGCTTGTAAAGGGACTTTGAAACTGGCCAGGTGAAGAGAACATCTAAAGAGCTGTTGCTTGTAATGTTCTACTTATTCTTATCTAATCTTTTCCTTTAGAGACTGAAAGATTTTCTTTTATGTTGAAACCAATACAAGCTCTAAATACACTCCCTGGTGAAGGTGAGGAAGGAAAGCCCTATCGACATGATATTTACCCTGTTTAATTTTGCTAACATAGAACCCTCTAGAAACTCGGTATTGTAGTTAAGAGGATTACATGATGTTGGTCAATAAACTTAAAAATGGGATTTATAGAGATAGAATTATTAGGGAACTGATTCAATACTAATCTTGATCCTTGAGGAAAATTGTAACATTTTATTTGATGTCTTTTTTTTAAACTACCGTTTCATTTTTGAATAATCATTACTATTTACAGGCTATTTTGGAAATAATACAGAATTTAGAGTAAAGTAAATCAGGAGGCAGATCCTTTCTAAAACAAAAATGTGATCTTAGCCAAGATTACCTTTTGTATTGATAGATTCATCAAACAACGATGTCTAGGGAGAATTATTTGAGCTGGCAGATAGACAGTGTCTGTGTAGTTGTGTAAGTAGAAATCCTTTTATCACATTTAAGTAGAAATAAATAATTTTAAACTACAGCATGGCTCAATTGGTAAAATTTAAACATAAATTTATATTCATTTAAAATAATTATCAGTTTCAAATAATTGTC
>NW_004524631.1:495313-496357 GCF_000260255.1 Octodon degus | reverse complement strand
CTAATTCTTGCTATGAGAATAGTCCCATCGCCAGTGGGGATAATTTCCTCCACCCCCAGCATCTGTTAGCATATCCTGGAAATGACCGTTAAGATCCTGTTATGGTTTGTGTAAGGTGTCCCCCCAAAGCCTTATGTAGTCTTGGGGCAGCTTCTGGAGTTTGTGATTGATCACTGTGGGTGTGGATGCTGCACCTGCCTTGGGGCAGGTAACCTGCATTACAATGTAAGGTGGGAAGAGAAGCCAGCTGCTTGAGCTGCTGCTACCCCTCCCTTGTGCTCTTGCTCTTTGCCACCACTGTGAAAGGTTGCTTTCTGCTGTGTGCTGCTCTACACTGGACCCAGCTAGTATGTACTGAAGCCTCCAGTAACTGAGCTAAATAAACCTTTCCTTCTTCATTTTGAGTGTCAGGTGTTTGTCCCAACAACGAGTAAAAAGTAACTAAGACAGATCCTCTCGGTGACTTTCACAGAAACTACACTATGGAGAGATGAATAATGCTTTGAATTAACCATAATTCTTGATTTTATAAGATTTTGTGTGAGAATTTCCTATTTCTTCTATAAACAGTGGCCCTTTGAATTCAGATAGTTCTCAGCTTTTAGCTATAATAGATTTAGCTACTGGGTTATTTCTGTGTTGGATATGGAAGCACTGATTTTTCTTGAGTAGATGTCAGGAAATGGAGTTGCTTTTTTATTCTGTAGACACTTGTTTTTAATTTCGTAGAAATAGTCAAAAGAATTGTAAGTTTGGGCTGGCCAAAGAGCTCTGCAGATTAAAGTGCCTGCAAGCAGGTGCAGGGGCTGGGAGTTCGATCTCTGGGCCTGCCGTGCTGGCTCCACCCCAGGGGCACGCTGAGAAGGCGATTGAGACTGAGCATGGTGGTGCACACCTGTAATCCCAGCTCTTGGGAGGTTGTAAACAGGTGGATCACTATGAGTCAGATCTATAATGAGACCCTGAACACCCTGTAGACCCTTCCCTCAAATACAAAAAAATAAAAAAATAAAGAAAATTGTAAGGTAGCTTTACCAGTTTGTT
>NW_004524631.1:494372-495167 GCF_000260255.1 Octodon degus | reverse complement strand
TTTTTATGGTAGCAACACGTTAGTAACTGTTCTATGGAAATCATTTTTGAACCATATTATTTATTCCATCACTGTATTACAGAATGTAGTGAATTTAAATTGACCTCTTCTTGATAAAGGAGCATTACCTATTTTTCTCATTCACAAATATATAAAACCCTATATATAAATTTTTCTTGTACTCTATTAGGGACTGCAGGATGTCTGTAGAAATTCATGGAGACCCAGTTCCCTTGAATGTGTAAGATATACGAGATCTGCAACACCCAATTTCTTGAGGGGAATGAGCTTTTTCTTAAATATGAATTTCCACTGAATCCTTAAAATGTACAATAAAAAATACACAGTTCATTGACTCTAGTTAATGAAAAACAACTTCCTTCATGCAAAGTAACTTTTCAATTAAAGATTAAGTTTGCTCCACAAATAGTAGTTTTAAACATGAGGATGCAACACAAACACAGAAGCACCCTTCCACACAGCTGTTTCCATCCTAGTTTTTTGCAATAATCTTCATAGTTCACGGAAAGTATTGATTTTGCCTTAAGAAAAGACAGAAGTTGATCATTCGTATAGTAGTCAGTGCTTTGTAAGTCTTGAGTAAATAGTGATGAAATTTCTAAGAGGTTCTTTTGATTTTTTTTTTTTTTGTTCCTCAAATGCCTTCAGGGCACTTTTAGCCAGCTGGAGAGGTGTGAGGTTTGAACTCCAGCAACCTGAGGCTGACAGCTTTGTGGAAGCAGCCACTTAAAGGCCTGAGCTAGGGCCAGGCCCCCGAGGTTCTTTTGAGAAAAG
>NW_004524631.1:472809-494066 GCF_000260255.1 Octodon degus | reverse complement strand
CATCAGTGTGACAGATATTCACAGAGAAGCCAAACTGTCCAACATTGTTTAACTTTTGTAGGACACCTGATAGGAGGACGAACAATCTGTGTTTCTCAGAACTTCTGACTTTACTGTGAACTTCAGGCATGCATAAAGAGTTAAGCTAAAGGAATGTGCTATATGCTGCAGTGAAATTTATAGAAAACAAATCATATGATTAGTGTAATTTACAAATGTGTATTTTATGACAGTGATAAAAAATATGTGTGGACTCTGAATCTTTAAGGAATTTAATGCTTCTTCAGATCGCAATACTGCAGTTACGTAGACAACTATTTTATTGGACAATCAGTGTTTCTTTTCAAGTGTGATGCACATAGTGATGTCCATTTCAGTCTCCGCCCTTCTTCTGAAATTGAGTGCAATGCCAGTTCTGCTCCTTTCCTCTTCAGAGGTAATAATGTGCCTGCCGTGCCACTTGTGCAGTTGAACCCTGAACTATGCAGCTACTAGAGTCCTTCCACTATCGGATCATGGTGTTTTTAGGTGAATAAAAACAAAACATTTGAAGGGCTGGCCTGACGTGCTGTGCCTGGGCTGGCCCTGCCCCCAGGGTGCTCTGAAATGGTGATTGAAACTGTGCCTGGTGGTGCTCACCTGTAATCCCAGCGCTCAAGAGGCTGAAACCAGGAGAATTACTATGTGTCCTATCTGTGTAGTAAGACCCTATAGACCCTGTACCAAACACAGAAAAAACATTTGAGACATTGTGGCCCCAAAAGGTACTTTGTTCACATATTTGAAAATTAAAACCTTGACTTATAAACAAAAGCAAAGTTTTGTTGTAATCATATCTCAATCATGACTTGCCAGGGCCTAGAGTTTTTAAGACAAGCGTTATGCTAAATGAACTGACATGTCCTTCAGGTGAGATGTAGAGCTGATTTCTTTGAGACAGGATCTCTTCATGTGCTGCATCAGAGAAATGGTTCCACGCATTCACCTGACCGCTCTCCGAGAACATTGCTCAATACATAGGGCACAAAATCTGCAATCCTACAAGAGGTGTACAGAATGCATGCTGGCATTTCTTATATTTCTTTAAGAGACTCTGTGTGTGTGTGTGTGTGTGTGTGTGTGTGTGTGTGTGTGTGTGTGATGCACACATGAGTGAGTGTGTGCATGTGTGCATGATTTTGTGTGTGTGTGCCTGTATATTATCACTTCCACATGCAGTTACACGTTACTGAGTAGGAAACATGGAAAAGCTGTGAAATGAGTGGCGCATGCATCGTGCTTATGTTCGACATCATGTGTACTTCAGAGTCGCCAGAGTGGAGTCGTTGCAGTGTCGCTGTTTGATTTTTTATGGTTCCATTTGTGACACAATTACGATGTTTTCTCCATTTATCCTAACTTTTAGATCTTACAACTCATTCATGTTTTTCTGCATTTTGTTTGTTTGTTTGTTTTGTTTTGTTTTGTTATGACAGGGTATTGCTATGCAGTTCAGACTGGCTGTGTGCTCACAATAATCGTACTGTCCCAGCCTCCCAAGTGTTGGGATTACAGTTGCGTGCCACTATGCCACTAGTAGTTTTGAATAAGATACAGAATGGTGGATTATGGAAGGTATAGTGATACAAATGAAATAACTGGCAAACTAATATTTTCTGTTTGTTTCTCTGCTCTTGATAAAGGACTAGAAGAAAGATTACTTTCTATTCATCTTGTTGTGTAATATAAAGTAGAATCAGGTTTAAAACATTCTTGTACTGCATTGCCTTCCATGAAAAAAAAATTACATAAATTTTGTTTTGTGCTTTATTTTATATATTTTTCAGTTTATTAATGAGAGACACTCTCTTCACTTTTATCATGCATTCTAACAGTTTTCAGTGTGTTTTACTTAATCTTCCTTTCTTCTGCTACAAGTCAACTGAAGTAACCATAAAGACTGATAATCTGATATAAAACCTTTCTTTGCTCTAATTTACTACTTCAATAAAGTCTTACATTTAAAATTGCAATTCTATTGGCAGGTTTATCTATCTTCTAGGTTTACGGGACTCTGCTTTGTGTTAAACCAAGCAATCCTTCCAGTTTATTACTATTTTACAAGGTTTTCTGCTCAGTATACACTGATAATATGTAAATCCCTTTTCATTCAAATCTAGATATCAAGGGAAGTCTTAGTGAGATTTTGGTTCGAATCCTAATTTAAATATTTGGGTTATATAGCCAAAAAGAAATGCAAACAGTTTGCATTATAAAGAAGTTTAGCTTGAGCTCTTTCCTAAACTCATAATCAGTATTATATTGTTAAAGTGGTTTTCGTTCAAGTGCTTTTTTTGCCTGTATCTTTTTGATTGTTATTTTGGACTTTACCTTCTACTGAATTTGGAAGAATGGCCATTTATGCAGAGGTGGAAATAAATCACAATGCTGTCAGATTAAGTAAAACCTTTAATCTGTGCACCATCATTAGTGCAGCTCAGTATGCCTTTACATTTAGGAAACTGAAACATTCTGAAGAATTATCATGCTTTTTATCACATCTGAATATCAATCAAGTCATGATTTTCTGTTACTCTGGAACAAAACACTATTTTTGTACTGAACACACATAAACAGGTCTGTCAGACCCACATTTATTCTTTAGAATATTTCTATAGATGCATTAATAATTTTGTGAGTTCTGTTATATTAAACAATGAGTACTTTTAACAGAAAAATGACAAAAATGATGAATTTTTAATATTTACTGAATGTTCAGAAAAAAGGAAAAAAATTTTCAACATTTGATTCTTTTTTTGATGTACTGTTGAAAGACCATACAAATGAATTATTAAATAAACAACAATGAAATTCCCAATAGCACTTTACAAAATAAATGATCTTTACTTTGATTATCCCACTTGAGGCAGGCTGCACACATGACAACAGCAAGTTCCACACACATGAGTCACTGACACTGGCAGCAGATGCATTGTGCTCTCCAAGGTCTTTTGGTAGGACTTACTTGACCTAAAGGTGGTCTAACTTTTTGGCACGAGCTTCTTATTATATTATGCAGTTTGGAATTAATAGGAAAATAAAATGTCAGTAAAATAAAGTAGTGAATTCTTAATATGTATTGTACATTTACAATAGACAACAACATTTTCACATCAGTTGTTTATTACCTTACACAACCTAAAAGATAACATCAGAAATAAACTCCTATACAAACACCAATGAAATTCTCAGTAGAATTCTAACACAAAAATATGGTTTGCTGGAGTGTCTGGAACACCCCAAAAGTAGGACTTTTCTTTGTATACCTGAGGCCGCCTGTGGCAGCTCTGCAGCTGTCATCATGCCACAGAATGAATATATTGGATTACACTGTAAACACTATGGGTACTGCTTCGATTACCATGAGAAAAAGAGAAAGAAGAAAAGTCAAGGTGCTCATGAATGTTCAAAGAAGGCAAACAATAATAATAATAAAATAGAATAAAAAATAAAAAAGATTGGCCTGAAAGCTAAGCTCTACCACAAACAGTCCATGCGGAGAAAGTACAAATGAAGAAGACTATCAAGATGCAGGAAAAGAGAAACACCAAACAAAACAATGATGAATAGACTCCACAAGGAGCAGTACCTGCCTACCTGCTGGACAGAGAAGGACAGTCTCATGCAAAAGTACTTTCCAATATGTTTAAACAATAACGAAAAGAAAGGGTGGGAAAATGGGAAGTTCCTCTGCCCAAATTTCATGCCCAAGGCAAAATGGAAGTATTAAAAGTTATTTGAACTGGAAAGAGAAAAAAGAAGGCATGGAAGAGGATGATTACTAAAGTCTGCTTTGTTGGAGATGGCTTTATAAGAAAACCATGTAAATATGAAAGATTCATTAGGCCAATGGGCTTATGTTTTAAGAAGGTCTGTGTAACACATCCTGAACTGAAAGCCACCTTTTGCCTGCCAATACTTGATGTGAAAAAGAATCCTTCATCACCACTGTATACATCTTTGGGTGTTATTACCAAAGGAACAGTGATTGAGATGAACATGAGCGAGTTGGGCCTTATGACACAAAGAGACAAGGTTATTTGGAATAAATATGCCCAGCTAACCAACAATCCTGAAAATGTTGGATGTATCAGTGCAGTCTAACTAGTTTGACAGATGTTTCATACAATAATTTCTTACACTTATTGAAGACTACAGACCAATCAGGAAAACCATAACTTGAATACTGCTGAACAACTCTCATGACTATAGTCATCAAGAAAACTATTTATTAAACTGTGAAAAGATTAAAATTGCCCAGTTTTACAAATTGATTTTTATTAGGGGTCTGCTAAGGGCTTATGTGTTAGTGAGATCGAACCATTTGAAAAGCAAACATAAATATTTTCATTAAAGAGTGGGCATTCAGCAGCACAGAGCTCTCATTCCTGAAATGCCACCAGTATTTAAAGTAAGTGCAAAGTTAATTTAGGGGTCTAGGGCTAGGAAAATCTGCTGAAGCTCTTCTACCTCATCATTTATCATGAGCCCTTAAAAAAGTAATGTTTAAGTTTATTCTCAATATAGTCTATTTATAATACTTTAAGAATGGCATTTGAAGTTTATTTAGATAATTCCAACTTAGCTGCACTGATGTTCTGAAAAAAAACTTTATTTGCAGTTAAATAATATAAGAAGGTTATAAGTTAGATGTGCATCTCAAGTTTTGTGATCTGAATTAAATTGTCATGGCTTGAAAAAAATACGGTTTGCTTCAACTGTCATACCCAAGGCAGTCTTCACATGTGAAAATTTCATGTTCTGTCCCTTCTGTCTATCGTTGTCTTTGAGTGCATGTGCATCTTGTTTTCCTGCCTTCTCTTGTAGGGCACAGCCGACATCTTTTTGGTTTTCTCTTTGTTGTAGAAAGGCTTTGGGTTGCTGCACCTGCCTGTTCCCCTATCAGTTCCCCAGTGTACTCCGCAATACTTTGAAGTAGCTGCCTAGGTAGCAACATTGTTTTTTTTTTTTTTTCCTCTACTGTAAATGATGTCTTATGAGTTCAAGTCCCAATTTTCTAAAAATTTCTGTGATACTTTGTACTTGTTATATTTTTTTGTAAACTGCCAAACTAATTATGCTACACATGTTTAGGATCAAGTAGAATACAACCATTGGCCAAAGCGTTGCATTTCAGGTGACATCATAGTTGTTGCGTAACTTACCAATAATGTCAACTCCACCTTTGGTTTTGTTGTAGAAAGGTTCCAACTCAGGGTTCTGTTTTGTCAAGGTTTCCCTGTCAGTATTTTCATTACAGTGAAATGTTGACAGCAGCAGTAGCAGCTTTTCTTTGCCCTATGCAAGGCTAATGTTACATCTTTCTGAAATCCAAACATTGTGCTATACAGTTCTCTGCTTTGAAATTGCAATATTTTGTTTGGAATTTCTGCTTTATTCCTGCATGCAGTTCCTGTTAGTCAATTTGTGGTCTATTAGCAAATGTAACAGCAACTGGAAACTGGTGAACCAATTGTTGAATAGTATATTCCTTAAAATAGTCTGTTCATCAATCCCAGGTACCACATGCAGGGCCAGCCCCGACCCCAACTGAACCCAGGTGTGGTGGTGCACGCCTGCAATCCCAGCTCTGGGGAGGTGAAAACAGGAGGATCACTATGCCACCGAGCTGCATAATGAAACCCGGTACAAAATACATTTTTAAAAAAGAATAGTCTGTTTACAACATCATTCAGCTAATTAATATATGAATAAGGATCTGATAGCTGAGTTCAGGTGAACTAAATTGAAAGCATAATAAGTCTTTGCATCTATAAAGTCACACATTTTTATATCGTATTTTGACCCATTGCCTTTCAATAGACCTTCCACTTTCCTGAAATTACCAAGAGAAATCCCTGCTAAGTACAGCAGACCCATGAAAGCTTTCAGTTCGGCTAGCGAGGTGTCATAATTAACACATTTTTTAATATGGCTGTTGTTACAGAAAGAATATCTCACTTGCATTTCAGCCTTGCTGTATTTCACAGCCTCTTACAGCATTCTGTCTGTTATGATTTCTAACACGGAATGCTAGTGCTAACACCCTGTACAACGGGCTTCACCCCTACCAAAACCCTCATTGTATTTATGGACCTGGTTCTAACAATGGGATCATTCCATTTGGTCACATGGACATTTTGCAGCATTTTGACTAAGCAAATCTGTACCCACACTGCTGTTTTCTTCATCATCTGAACCTAAGAGCAGTGCATTCCTTGTGTCTGTATCACTTGACTCTTCCCCATTTCATGGTTGCAGGAACTTTGGCTCATGCAGCCAACACAAAAGTCCTAATCACCATCATCGGATACCTGCAACACTCTTCCATTTTGAAAGCACGTATTTTACTACAATGGCCTACCATGCATGCATACATAATCAGATGATGCACTTTTGACTCCAAAATATGCAAATCTTTTTCATGTGTAATTGTACTTAATTGGAGTACTTTTCCAAGAAAAATCAAAAGAAATTTTTTGTTAGCCTATCCTGGAATGCTATCTCTAGTGGACCCTCTGCAATGCTCAGTGTAAATTTGTAGACCACGAGTTACATGCAGCACTGCCACTTTTGCACACAGGCACACACCTTGGCAGTCAGCATACCAAGTGGATGAACACACAGTTTGCTTCCAGTATCACTGAGGGAAGGATGCTGAGATACACAGCTGGCTACTCTAATACTAATGTACAAATTTACAACAGGAAAATAAAGATGCATTTGATGGACCCAATCTCATGTTCATAGGGTTTTAAAAACCTATGATTCATGTTATCAGTGATGACTTCATCTTCTACCATATTGTAGTTCTGTGGCATATTTATAAGTAATGAAACAAAACAGACAATCTTATGCTAATAAAAAAACAAACCTTTGAAGTCCAAACACCAAAATAAATTTAGTATGGCTTACCATGTACTTTGACAAATAGAATCAAACATGTCTTCTTAATTATTATTAGTTTCTTAACTGCTGCCCTGAGGAAGTTTTCTTTTTTAATGTATTTAGTGCAGGGTCTCACTACACAGCTCAGACTCAGTGATCCTCCTGTTTCAGCCTCCCCAGTGCTGGGATTACACGTGTGTGCCACCATGGCTGGAATCAGTAACTGGCTCAGCATGCCTGGGGGCTGGGGTCAATGCAGTATGCAGTACTAGGAATTGAACCCTGGTTCCTGAGTTTACCTAAGCAGGCACTTAGTCTGCCGATCTATCTCACCAGCCCAAGGAAAAACTTTTGTATTTGTTTGGTGTTGTGTTTGCTTTGGTTCTTTAACACAATAATTTAGATTAGGGAGGTGAAAGGACATCATTAGTAATGTCAAACAAATAATTAAACACATACATAAATAAACTTGTTTTAAATTTGTTGTTCCCATTATGGGTTAGTTAAGATATACAAAGTAGAGTCATCAATAAGATGCTCTGAATCATAAAATTCTATATCTGAAAGGAACACATGGTTTTCTCCAGGTTTCTTGGTTCTGGAGCATTTTGCTTCAGGTATCTTTTAAAAATTGCAGCAGAAATGCTTCTTTAAACGAATTCAAATTCACCTTAAAGTTGGAATCTTGATAAGAACATAAGCAAGTGTCCAAAACCTACACTTTACAAGTGTATTTCTCCAAATGACAAAATCTACAATTTAACACTGCTCAGTGCAAGTTCACTTTTTCAGACATACAACTCATGTATACTGCTGATAAGTCTTGGATTATTCCTTCCCTTTGATCTGGAATTTACCTGGAAACTTGTAGCCTGAAGTGTCCTAAAGCATAACACTAATCCTTCAATAATTTCTGCTGCTACCTAAATTTTTTAGCTGCAAAATTATAATATTAAGGTGAAAATGATAAAAGAAATTGAACAGCACAATATTGAAGTATTTTAACTCAGAATTGACAATTATTCTCAGGGCCATGATAGCAATTTTTTATGTCTCCAAAGTGAAGAGAAACAATTTCAATTCAACCTCCAAAAGTCCCAAATAATAAGTGCCTTAACTGCTTAAACAATGTGTTGGTGTTGTGAGGAGAGATTAAACATTTTATGGATGAACTATTTAACTGATATTTATTTATATGGCAATTCAGTCATGAATTCATCTTGCATTCATTTGTATTTGATTATTTGTTTGTTTGGTTTGTGTAATGTTCGAAAAAACCTGCCATTTTTGCTTATGATCTTTTGATTATGTTGCTAACCAGATTTCTTTTTTGTTACTGTTTTACATCATGCCATTAAAAGTTTTGTCTCTAGATCAATCAGCCATATATTAATATTTTGTGAACCAAGAGAAACTATGGAAATTTTACAGTGAGCATTTACAGCTCTTTTCTGAGGCTGTATAACAACATAAATGGTCGTTAGCTGTAGAGAGTTATCTATGATAACTATCTCCACATGAAGCAGCTATAACTCATTTATCCATAGTACTCAATGATAACTCAGGAAAGATTAAGATAGCAGTAGCTAAGATTGAAATAGACATTAATCTAGAGAGGTTTATAAAGAAAAATGTATTCTAGAATCACTGCATCAAGGAAGCACCTTACTGCATGGCACCCTTCCTCTTTTCAAGTAATCTAGAATTATTTACTTCTAAATTTTGGAAACTAAATGAAAGGTATTAATCAACTACATTTCATGTGAATTTCAGTGAGCTATAAAATAAAATAGTGTTTTTAGTTATACATAGACAATATTCTGAAATTTTAAACAAGTTTCACTAGCATTCAGTAGGTAATCATAGGTTGGCAAAATAGTGAGCTATTCCATAATCCCTAAATGAGGTGGGATGTTGCTCTAGTTTATTAAAGATTGACAGATGTGATTGACATTTTAATTTTTTCTTTAAAAAAAGAATTGAGATAAAAGAACTTGTACATTTAAAAAGCAGTGCCATGAGAGCTATCGCACTTCCTTGTAGTGTTGCATTGTGCTCTTTGTAGAAAAATTATAAACAGGAGCAAAAGAAATGCATAACAGATTGCTTATAATTTTACTCTTCAAAGATAATCTCTGATAACATTTGTCTTTATATTATGCAGACAAGTATTACCAACATAGAAATGTATTCTGCAGGGCTTTTTCTTCCTTCAAAATACTATAAGTACTTCATTACTTAAAAATGTATTATTGGTAGATTGGTGGAGTATATATTAAAAGCCTATGAGAACTGATGCTAATATACTGACAAACTGTAGGTCTTATTTTTTAAACAAATGTGTTCAAAATTTAATTAATATATATTCACACATGTAAAGCTGTAACAACACTTTTATCAATCTTTTTAACATTTATATATATCTCAAAGCTTTTTATTGTTAACACTGTTATTATATACGCAGTTGTACAAACCTTTGCCCTTTTTTGAACTAGAAAAGCTTTAGAGTGAAGAAGCTAATGTTATAAATGACACTGTAACAGAATTTTTTGAAGATATTTTGAGTTTAAACCACTGTCATAGTTATTGGCTTTTAAAACTTGCTGTCTCAACCCTGAGGTTCAAGGAAATGGAATGAGCCCCGCCCTGCCGCTTGAGACTCCCAAGGTGGTGCCACCTCTCACAGATACGTTACCTCCACAACAGTTCTACAACAGCAAAAGCATCACACAAGCAGATTCTGCCTCTCTTTTGCCTTCCTCACTTCTGGCATGTGTGTGTAGTCGCTGGGAGCTTCAGTCTCAGTGTACTGAAGAGTATATCATATGGTGGAAACAAAGAGATAATCAAAGTATGGTTTCACAAATCATACAGAAAGAATTTCTTAGGTTCACAGAGCTTTCAGGATAGAAGAATAAAATGAACAAATCTCAGAAGTGAAAAACCCTCAATAGACAAGGCGCATTAAACACATACCTGAGTGAGGTCCAACTTATTAGAGTACAATTGCTCCATTGAGATGGAAGACAGCCTCTGTGGAAAGGAAGTTTGATTAAAGTTTGAGGTATACATTCATGTGGCTGGTTTTCAGGAGAAGTTGGCTTGACCACTGTACCACAGGTCTACCGTACATGTGCTGGTGGGAGGCTTTAGATCTCCAAGGAATGGGACATCCTGTTTCCATGCATCTGAATAAGCAGAGACAGAACACAGGCCTGCCACACCCTTATCTCTCCAAGTGTCTGTCATACTCCTGATTTTACATGCATTTTGAAGTATAGTAGTATAGTGAGAAACACATAGATGTGCACCTCTGACGCTTATGAGGTAGCATTCTCTGAGACAAGGAAGATTTTTTTCCTTGGGAAGAGAATTTCTAGAAGAGGATACACCCCAACTCATCCAACTGTCTTTGTAGGCTGAATAGTAGGTTGTATAGGACAGCTTTCCTGTTGCATGGGAAAACATCCCTTACCTATACCACTTAAAAGAAGAAATAGTTTATTTGGACCATATTTTCAGAAGTGTCTGTCCTTAGGCATCTACTCCAAATCCAAGAAAAGAAAGACAGAAGCACCTGTTAGAGCAAAGTCGCTTACGTCCTGGGATTGACAAGCAGGTCCTAGAATGAGAGCAGCAAGAGATGCGCCCTCCTCAGACACACCTCAGTGACCCAGCTCTCCAATGAGGTCTGTCTGGTAGTGCATCTAGCACATTCAGCTGCATCAGTGAGATGGTCCACTGTATAAATCCACATCATGCAATCATCCCTTCAGGAGTGTCTTAATTTAGATGAGTTGACAAGAAAGATTAACAAGCCCAGTGGGAGTCAGCAGATTTCCAGTTTCTAATACATAGTAGTCTACCTGAATTTTTCATACTTTCTTAGAATAAGATCCAGAATATGAAATTTGGGCTGGGGAGATAGCTCACTGGTGTAAGTACCTGTCTGGAAAGCTCAAGGACCCAGGTTCGATCCCTAGTACCTCATGCCGTGCCTCCTCCTTGCAGTGTCATCCACCCAAACTGGGTGCAGTGTTGCACATCTGAAATCTCAGCACTGAAGAGACTGAAGCAGGAGGATCACTATGAGTCCAAGCTTTGTAGTAAGACCCTGTACCAAATAAATAAGTAGATAAATAAAGTAAAAAATATGAAATTTTAGAGTCAAAGAATAGTAGTTTCTAATTTCACACTATTTTATAACATTTTAATATTGCACTTATAATAATTGGAAAATATGACAAATCAAATATGATAGTGTCTCTGTTTTTACTTAATTTGTGTTTGCACAGTCGTGGTTGTATTTTTGAAGACCTAAAGTTATAGTTGTCCATTATGCATCTTTCTATCTGAAATATGTCATAGACTTCAAGTGTTTCCTCAGAATTACCTTCTCATAGAGAAATTCTTTATTCTACCATTTAAAATCTGAAGTGTCATCCTAAGAATCTACATCTCCATTTAGAGCTTTCTTTTCTCTTTATCACTTACCATTTATTGTATATTAAATAACATAATATTTTATTTTATTTTTCTCTTTGGGAAATATAATCCCTGTGAGAAGTAGGAATTTGGACAGTATTGTTGCTTGCCGCATTCCCTGACCTGGAACCTAAGTGTCTTTCGAGAAAAAGGAGCTATTGCTCCAAAGGTAGAACAGAAAGATTAGGAGAAACGTGACAAAGATCTGGGTACTGAGGACACACAACTAGTGACTACAAACAAGGAAAAATAACTAAGACAAATTCCCCGTAGGCATTCAGTATTTCTCTCCAGTGCAAGGCAATGATTTCTTGATCTATGGAGACAGCACAGATAGGCTGAGAAACCTATGCCAGGTACTCCAAATGCAAAGCAGCATCTGTTGGAAATTCAGGTAAGGCAGGAAGAATGTAAGAAATCTGAGTAATATAGGAACAGGACTAGATAGCAGAGTTCATTGCAAATCATCAAAAATAAAATAAACTAAGATGCACTCAAGCTATGAAATAAGTAATCACATCTTACCATGAAGTTCAGCATAATCCACATTGTTAGTATGAACTGGTAGTTTATGACCCCAAAGGTGATGCAGACAAATACATTCTTTCCAGAAAGAATATTTCAAGGGCTCAGAGCACATCCTCCTGGAGCAGTCTAGGAATACTCTTGGAGAAAGACTTTTGAGAATTTGTAGAGCTAGAGCAAGTATATATAATGGTCACAACTGATGTAATTTTTACATCTTCATTTTTATATGTACACTATATTAGATAACATTAAAAAGATTGTCCATAGTGATAGGTTGGAGCATCTAGTTCTTTCCTACTTCACACATTGGTGATGGCGTAAAAAGTTCCTGTCACTTTAAACATGAGTTAGTGATTTCTTATGAAGACAAGCATCTATCATCCATTTATTGAGGAAGCGGAATGCTGGATTTTTTTTTAAATACATGGAAATATGTCTGTAAGAAGACATGTATGAACATGTTCATGCAGCTATATTTATAGTAGTCCAAATGGAAGAAAATTTGAAAATCTATCAACAGGAGAAAGCGTAAGTAAATTATGGTTTACTCTTACAATGCATTACTTCCTAACACTGAAGAGGAATAATTTGTTGACACACATGATGCCATAGACAAAAAGGACACAGACACAGGAGCATGTATCATACTATTCCATTTCTATAAAGACCTCAGACAAATCTAGCCTTTAAAATGTCAATATTTATCTCTGGACTTGAGTCATTATACAAAAAAAATTAAGGCATGTGTGTGATATTAATCCTATAAATATTTATCATCAAAAAGTTCCATCCCTTACTTAGAGATTCAAAGCCTCCTACTACAGTAATACTACAGTTAAGCATAAAATGTTGTTGGGAAAAATCTTAAATATAATTCAGTTTCCAATGAAAAAAATTAAAAATCTGAAATGTACTTATCTAAAGGGCACATGTTAGCCAACATCAAGAAAAATCTCAGCATAAATGTTAAAGTGATCATTAGATTTGAGGTCTACTAAGATTGTTGTCATTTCGTATTCAGTGAATTCTTCAATTTGCTGGCAGGCTCCTTAAATCTGACTTCTTCAAGAGGCAGCTATTCAGTACTAACTTTACAATCACTCAATGTATCTCAAAAGACAAAATTGCAAAAATTGTTCTCTTCAAATATGTAAGCATAGATTCCAGACAGAAATTATTTGCACTGAAAAGTTTTGTAACTAACTAAAGAAATCTGTGCTCTCAGCAAAGAAGGCCATGATCTAGAGTATGGTCTTTTAATCTGTCAAGTATCTTTAAAAGCATTTATTATAGCAATACAGCTTTGAATTCGCTTTTCCTTTGAGAAAACCTTTTAGAGTACTCTGTAATTTTCATACATGTGTCTTCAGAAAAATTTTCTCCATGGATCTCTTCATCATGTTTAAAATTGATGCTGGCTTTTTTTTTTTTGGGGGGGGGACTGGGGATTGAACTTAGGCCCTTGTGCTTGCCAGGGAAGCGCTTATTCCACTGAGCCATCTCCCCAGCCAGATGCGGGCTTTTAAAATGTGTTTTCTTCTCCTAGACTCATTGCTTCATTAAAAAGTTCTATGTTTTCAGTCATTTAGTTTTATTTGAGATTTTTTAATCCTCTTTAAATGATAAAATAAGCTATGTTCAGAGAACATTTGTAATTTTTCTGGATTTATTATTTCAGATAATGGTCAGGAGAATTTTTGAGGAAATTATAGGTAAATGTTTAGCATATTCTTTGAGGCTCACACCTTTTAGTTTACATATTCTCTGTGTTTTGTGTAGTTTAACCTAAGCATTTTACTAGGTGTAGAGAATTAAATTATATGTAAGCTTCTTACCTGCTTATTCCAAAGAGTATTTTTGGACAGAAACACATAGTTGGTTGGGTCTATACAATTAGGCATTATTTCCTGAAAAAATATATCTAAACAAGAAGTCAGAATTTAAAAAATGTACAAAATCATTACTTGCTAGCTAGACCTAGCTAGGGAAAGATATCAGTTTTACAGAACATTTATAGATGAAGTTGCTGTAATACATGTAATATATATTCTTATCTTCAGTATTCTAATAATTGCCTCCTACCCTAGTGAAGCTATGTGCAAATAATTTATGGGGAAATGTTGAAAAATGATACTAATTTATTCAGAAGGCATTCACATAGCAAGCTATGTCTCAGGCATAAGACAGATTCAATGACAATTGTTTCTTTTTCTTTCACTTCTCTTTGCTTTTTCTCTTATCCCTCTACCTTCTTTCTCTAGGATCCTTTATTAATCCTTTTTTTCCTTTTTTTTAGTGTATTTAGTACAGGGTCTCACTATACAACTCAGACTCCTAGTGATCTTTCTGTTTTCAGCCTCACCAGTGCTGAGATTACAGGCATGTGACACCAAGCCCAGTCTCCTGTACCAGCTCAGCATGTCTGCTTGGGCCTGGCTGGCACAGCATGTGGTGCCAGGAATCAACCCCCAGTCCCTGTGCTTGCTATTAATCTTGTTTTGGTATTTTTTCTATTTATTTTTCTTCATTTCAGGATATTTAGCAATCAAGTGATTGTACCTGATGTGTCTTCTAACCTACAACTTTAAAGCTTTCCAAAATTTCATCTTGAAATTTTATTCCATAGCTGTATTTAATTTGCATCATCTTGTAGCTCCTAAATTGTTGTCTCCTAGTTCCTTGTTAGCTTTAAGAGCTCTTTCTTTTCACATTCATTAGCTGCGCCACTGTCTTTGAGGTCTGAAATTCTATCTTCAGTTTCGTTTCAATGGTTTTGCCAGCTTTCAATGGAATTCTTGATTTCCTGGATATCTGTTTGAATATATTTCATGCATTCTAAGTCTTTCCTGTATTGTCTGGTCAGTGTTTTCATCATTTTTCTTCTCTCTCTCTCTCTCTCTCTCTCTCTCTCTCTCTCTCTCTCTCTGCATTTTAGTAAGGGTCCACAGTGTCTCACTACATAGATCAGACTCATAGTGATCCACATGTGTTCAGCCTCCCAAGAGCTGGAATTACAGGCATATGCCACCACACCCAGTCTCAATTGCTGTCTCAGCATGCCCTGGGGGCAGAGCAGGCATGGTATGCCAGGGATTGAACCCTGGCCACTGCATCTGCCTAAGCAGGTGCTTTAATCTGCTGAGCTATTTGACCATCATTTTTCTATTCTCTATTTTTAAATCTGTGTTTTCTTTACCTGTGCTGAGCAATTCTTTCATAATTGTTATCATTTCTTTTCTGACCTTAAAGATTATTTCTGATCATATTTCTTCTAGATGGACTTGTTTCTTTACTTCAGTTGTTATCATTTCAGAAATTTCTGGTGTGTGACTTCTACATTCTTCTATGTTCTTGTCTCTTGGACTTGTTCTGGGTGAACTGAAGAATTCAGATTGCCTTTTGTTCCTACATTTTGGCATTTTTGAAGCTCCCAATGCTCACCTGGCTCAGCAATGGTGGGAGAGTGGTAGAATGTGGGTCACTAAGGTTCCTGCTATAGCCAGGGGGCAGGGTAGGACTCACCAAGTGTCTCACTACTAACTCAACAAAGCTCTGTGCATGTACTGAGCATGGGTCTGATTCCCCAGGATCCCAAGGCTTCCAGGAGTCCTCCTAAATCCTCAGATGGTTGGATTGGGTGGGAGCATAGCTGCTGCACCTATGCATTGGGGCCCATGTGTCCCAGCTCACCAGAATCCTGCCGGCCACACAGAGTCCACCTAAGTCCACAGGTGGTGGGACCAGGTGCCAGCACAAAGCTCCTTGCTAGACAAGCTGGGACACATGGGTCACAGCTCACTAAAATCCCATTGGCTGCCCAGAAATGGCCTAAATTCTCTAATGCCATAGCTGCATTTAATCTTAACTTGGGCATTCATACAGAGAGTACTTTAGGACTTTGCTATTTACAGTCATTGAAAGAAACACCTTTGATGTTCAGGAGTAATTGCTAATTAACAATTCAAATACATGTGCTCTATGTTGATAGCAATGGGCTATGGTTGGGGGAGGAGTTGATAGAGTATGTCCTTAGATTATTGGACAAAGTCTCAGCTTTGAATTCTGAAATGAGAGTAGACCTGATTTTCTAATAGAAGATAAAACAAGTATTTAATGAGCATACATGTGACAAATTCTGTAAAGCATAGTTATATATTAAAAATTATTTTACTTTTTAGGTTTCTTAGGAGAGACCTTGCTCACTGTCAAAAATGTCATAAAATTAAAACTATCAAATATAACAAAATTTTTATTTGGAACATGTTTAGAAATGATATGACTAACATAATAAACTCTTACCCCAAACTTTTTATTCATGTTCCTATGTGTGTCTTTGTTGATCTTAGACACCTTAACTCTCAGCTATTTATTTAAAACAAAAGCTGTACAGTCATAATTTTTTATTCACTTTATGTCACAGCAATTTTTTTGGCCTTACCATCAATATAGACTAGAATTCAAATTTATATCAACACCTTCTCTGTCTTCACTCAACTCCCAAAGTGATTTCAGAAATCTCCAGTGCCTGTCCTGCTTTCATCCCTGTCACCTCATTGTCATCATTCTTGTCACAGTTATCCTTAAAACCTTTAGGTGGATCACATTGTTTTCCACTTCTTATTGTACTTGAGTAAAAGCCCTGATCTTGGCTACAAGGTCCTATAAATCTGATCTTCTTCTGACTCACCCCATCTTCTAATCCTCTGCCATTTGCTCACCATGCTTATTCAGGGAGACCATGAGAACTGCCCTGTTTACCTCATTCACTGGCCTTCCCACCACACTCACCCATGACCAAATTCTTATCCTGTAGTGCTGTGGTACTTGATCTAATGCTTAGGCAACCTACTTGCTGACTCTGCTTCTTGTCAGTCTCTTCTTTCCAGAACATTTGGTGTGTGGAAACATGGAGAAATAGTTATCTCTTTTGTTCACTGATGTATTTTTGGTACCTAAATCAGTGTCTAATTTTTCTATGCATGGTTTAAGATTTTGTTTATTTTGAAGGTCATAATGGTAATTGAACCCAAGACTTCATTACATCCCTTTGTGCTTTTCTTTTATATTGCAAGTTTCTTACTAAACCTTTAAGTTGCCCAGGATGACCTTGAACTTGTTTGATTTTTTTCCCCCAACCAAGACATTATCCATAAAATTAAAGACAGATTTTTGTCTCCTTTCTCCAAGTGTCTCCTCCAAGCAGAATCATTAGTCCATTATACACAGAGAATTACAGGCAGCTGCCTCTCCCACATGTGTAGTAAGTAGTCCATGAAGACCATAAAAATCAAAGCCCTGGGCTGGCCAAATAGCTCAGTGGATTAAAGCACCTACAAGCAGACACAGGGGCCAGAAGTTCAATCCCTGGGCCTGCTGTGCTGGCCCCGCCCCCAGGGTGCTCTGAGATGGCAATTGAAACTGGGCATTGTGGCGCGCACCTGTAATCCCAACGCTTAGGAGGCTGTAAATAGGTGGATCACTATGGGGTCCAATCTGGTAGTGAGACCCTGAACACCCTGTAGACCCTTCCCTAAAATACAAAGAAAAAAAAATGAAAGCCCTTTGTGAAATCGAATCCAAATATTACTACTTTCAAAAATATTTACAAATAGTCTCTCAAATAAATGTAAATAGTTTTTAAAGAACATAATCAATCTAAAGACATATTTTAATGCAAAACTTGGGAAATTGTATGAATGTAGCAGAAAATTGTCTAGCCTTAATATGATAAGTATTTCTTGACATGGTATAGAATTCTGGCATTCTCAGGAATATATGTCTTAAAAGTATTTCATTTATTTTCATTTATTATCATTTGTCAAGCTGTTCCAGCAAATCAGTTTGTACTATTTGGAAAAGACTGGCACCAAATTAAGTGTGAGCACTAATTGGACAAACCAAAATAAACATTACAGAAACAGAAATGCGAAGAAGAAAAGTGACATGACAAAATGACACTAGTGAAAAAAGAACGACACTGCTGAAGTGGAGAACAGTGTCAACCTTAACAGCATGACTATGTCTATCTGAGACCGTTCTCTGAAAAACATTGCTCTTCACTGAATATTTCAATTTTTGTTTAATTGCACATCAAAGAGTTTTCTTTGAATGTTCAACATAATTAGTGATGTTTTTGTTACTCTTTCAGATTAAGTTAAACAAAGATTATGGGCAGCATAATGTGAATTAGAAAACATGAATTAGTTAGAAGTTTTATGCCTTTATTTTTACTAGCACTGGTCTGGCTATAACCTAGAATATGCAAACATTATGAGGACCAACGATAATTCCATTGTTTGACCAAAGCTTGAAGCACTGCTGAGTGTTAACAAATGGTTTCAATACCACTTATCATTTGATTTGTATTTCTGTACAGACAGATGTTTGTACACATATGTTCATTCATCTATATTCATATAAAATTTTCATTAAATAGTTATTTTTATTTAATTTATTTATTTATTTACTTATTTTTTGGTGGAACCAGGGATTGTACTCAGGCCCTTGCGCTTGCCAGGCAAGCGCTTATTCTACTGAGCCATCTCCCTGGCCAATAAAGTCATTTTTATTAAAGTTGAATTATAAAACTGTCTCTCAAGCCAGCAAGGTAATTGGAAATATGTTAATAAATAGACCACACATATTCTAATTTTACTTGCAAGTAGATCTTAGGTCAGAGAAACTGTACACATTGTAAGATTATACATTTGCCCTTGAGAGTGTACATAATGTCACTTTGAATTTCTGTTTCACTGAATTATATTTTTCTACTGATAAATTATTATTAAAAGTTTTAATAGAATACAAATTTTATGAAAACATTTTTGTACTTAGACTGAACTCCCTACCATTACGTTTCCTGCTTGACTGGAAAGAACTGGGCCACTTAATCATATAACTTTACAATTGGCTGTAAGGAAAGTATATGTAGTCATAATGTCTTTTTTTTTTTTTTTTTTGGTGGAACTGGGGATTGGACTCAGGCCTTTGTGCTTGTCAGGGAAGCATTTATTCCACTGAGCCATCTCCCCAGCCCTAAACATAGACAATTTATTTTATTTTATTTTATTTATTTATTTATTTATTTATTGCAGTACCAGGGATTGAACTCAGGACCCTGAGCTTGCCAGACAGGCGTTTATTCTATTGAGCTATCTCCCTGGCCCCATAATGTCTAATATGGTAATAAAACAACTGGTTATGGCTGGCCAGATGGCTCAGTGGATTAAAGCACCTGCTTAGGCAGAGCACAGTGGCTGGAGTGCTGTGTGGGCCCCACCCCTGGGGCCCGCTGAGATGGTAATTGAGATAGAATGTGGTGGTGGTGCACCTGTAATCCCAGCTTGTGGGAGTCTGACAATAGGAAGGACCACTACAAGTCCTATCTGTGTAGTGAGAACCTGGACACCCTGCACTAAATACATAAAAATAAACAAATAAACGAACAACTAATAGATTTCTCCACAGTAGTAGTTGATGGGTGTTGATCAGCTAGGATTTTCCTAAATATTTAGAGGTAAAATAAAAACTCATATCATTGTTGAAGAATTTGAAACATGTGTTAAAGCGATTGTATTTTTAGACAAATATTTTACTAAAGTTTCAAATATAATGAAAGTGGCATAAATAATAACAAATACTTCTAAAAATACATCCAGAGAACATTTGACATTTTAAGTAATGTTATTTTATAAATGATTTAACACCTATGATCTCAAAGAATAGATTACAGTTGGAACAAAAATAATAGAAATTAAAAACCTATTTTGTATTTGTTTACATAGACTAGTTAAGTGTATACTTTAATTGGAATAGAGTAGTCACTGTTGCATGTAGAGAAGCACACTTTTTATTATTCATCTTTGAGAAGTTTACAGCAGTTTTTCTTGTGGAGGAAAACAAGGATGAACAAGTAAGGCAGAAGTTAGTTTTACTTAATTGTTTATAACAAAGAAATCCTTAAATAAATTGTTGGCATATGAAATTTTAAGAGTTAGACAATTTTGGACGAGCTTTTCATTTCATTTCATCACTGATCTGAATCCAGGGGATGTCATATCTTCAGGGAGCAAAACTCATTACCGTAGTGTCTTATGTGAAATAGGTTAATTCTCACAGTTCTTTTCCAAGAGAAGACATGACTATGTGATGCATGTTACAAATTATTAGAAATAAGCTAAGTTTGCAATTTGCTGAAGCCAAATAATGAAGTTAGTTGGAATATTTAGTCTCCTACTTCTTTACAAAACCAAATATAGCTCTCATTAAAAAAGAACATCATTAGGGCTGGCCAAGTAGTTCAGCAGATTAAAGCACCTGCAAACAGGTACAGGGGCCAGGGGTTTGATCCTTGGGCCGGCTGCACTGGCCCCACCCCCAGGGCACGCTGAGACAGCAATCGAGACTGAGTATGGTGGCATGCGCCTGTAATCCCAGCTATTGGGAGGCTGTAAACAGGTGGATCACTCCAAGTCTGATCTAGTAGTGAGACCCTGAACACCGTGTAAACCCTTCCCTAAAATAAAAAACAAATTTTTTTGTGAGACTAGTATAAGAAGTAATAATCTCACAACTCATGTGTGACAGACAGTTGTCATTCTTTTTTCCTTTGTTCACTGCCCTCTTTTAGGAAAATACAACCACATTTTGCCGAGGGCAGATATCCTCCCCATCTCAGCCAGATGTTGTGCATGGAATTTGCTTGTCCTCATTCTATTCTGACTATCCTAACCACATCAGTGCAGTCCACCTGGGACAAGAGTTCAGTTCATGGTGGATACACCATTCAGGGTCAGTGAAGTTATGCAATGTAGACATTCAGGGCCGGGAGCCATCCCATCCCCCTAGAGCTTCCACAGAAAAGCACCTTTCTTTTCTCTGACACTATATTAGGGAACTTTTGCAGAAATTTTTCTAACACAGTTGGGAAGTCTAGAGTTGTTAGGAGGTGATCGTGTAAAGGAAAGCTAGAACACTGAAGAAAGATGAAAAGGATTCTTTGTTATTACTTTTAAATTTCTGGATTCATTTCTGCTTACTTTTAGACTGCTGGGTAAGAAAGCAATGCATTTTTATGTTGTGTTAGATGGATCTTTCATTATTTTGAAATATAAGCAATATTTCATAAGGAAAGTGTTATTAGAAATAAATGATAACTATAACGGACCCTAAAAAATGGCATTGGATAGATGGAAAATGAATAATAGAGGATAATGAAGACCTCCTTTCCCCACCAACCGAGGAGTCAACTCATGATATTCTTTGTCACACAATAGTGAAATAGTGGGGTGATGTGTCACCCTGTGTTTAGGGCTTGA
>NW_004524631.1:470928-472064 GCF_000260255.1 Octodon degus | reverse complement strand
AGAAAAATGCTGGGCATGGTGGTGTGCAGCTTTAATCCCAGCACCTGGGAGGCTGAAAACAGGAGGATCACTATGAGTCCAATCTACATAGTAAGACTCTGTAGACGCTGTACTAAATACATTTTAAAAAATTCATGTTTGTTTTCATAAATAACTTCAAGAATATCTTTTAAATATCTATACATCTGTCTATTCACTCTTATTTTATTAACTTGATTCTTACTTTAAAAATGAAAATTACTAACTTTAAATTCTATATTTCAGAGTCAACAGATTATTTCCTCAAAACATTTTTATTACTGTGAGGATGATGAGTCTTATACCCAAATCGTTTCCTCCTTGGTTTACTTACAAAGCCTCCCCATGGCTGGGAAGGGTACACATCTGCAATCCCAGCACTTGGGATGCAGAAACAAGATGATCAGCTGGAATTCAGTGGCAGCCTTGCCTACATAGTGAGTTCAGGGCCAACCTGACCTATATCATGACACTTTTCAAAAAAAAAAAAAAAGTCAGGTTTCCACGTGACTCTACCGCCATTGGAAGGAACCTGATGATCTATCATTGCCCCCATCTAATGAGGAAAATCAAAGACCATGAGGCCCAGGATCTCACAGTTAATTCTTATTATTAATTTTTAAGGTCAAAAATGCTAGTATTTCTACTTGTCCCCACCCCTATGTGTAAGGCAAATACTTCTTGGAAATAGGCTTAAATTTTTTCTAGATAAGTAGAGAATTTTTTAACTTTCCAATGAAGCTGCATTTCAGTTAATAATGTACCCCTTACCCTGCTGGAAGCAAAAAGTTGTTATAAGCTAGTAGACCGATAAGAAAGAAGTTAAATGTATCTTTGAAAATGTTTCTTTAAGGAAATAAGCCTATGAAATGATTAGTGAATGTTTATCAGACACATACTTATATGAATAAGTGACAAACGCTCCTCCAAATGGAGGAAATATTTTTTAATTGATACAAATACAAATTCCAGAAAAGGGTGGAAAAGATCTTTTTTTTTTTCAAAGTTTTATTGATAAACAAATAGCAATGAGACGGTTTCAAATTAAATCAGAAGTACAGTTTCAACAAATAATACACTGCATATATTCTTCTTAGTGGTTAATTGCTGTACAATAT
>NW_004524631.1:457534-464283 GCF_000260255.1 Octodon degus | reverse complement strand
GCTGCGGACCTGTGCTAGGACTGGGTCTGGGGGTTCCCGGAACTTGGCAGAAATTCCTAGTTGGCGTGAGCGGTGGGGGAGGTACTGCGGAGTGGTGGGAGGTGGCCTGAGGGGGTGGGAGAGGGTCCGGCCCACGCTGCGCCTGGGCTGGGACTGGTCCCGAGGCGCAGGGTAGCAGGAAGCTCTCCACACACTCACCGGACCTGGGCTAGGACTCTGGAAAAGATCTTTGATGATAACTTTTACATATTCTAAGTGGAACAAGAGAGCATTGTATGTGGATAACAAAACTTTCTCCTTCCAGGATCAAATTAGTCCTTTCTTCAAAAAGGAAAAAAAGGTTAACATTCACCAAGTAGATTCCATTCAGCAGAAACCATGAAAAGATTAATTTTAATCATTATTTTTCACTTTCCTACTGTTATTCTTGGTTTATCACTTCTTTGTGGAAGATACTGTTTCATGCTCTTTACTGACTAATGTGATTCATGTCACACTGGTCAGCTATGTGAGAAAATGTGTGTCTTTCTCTACAAATGGTCTGTACATAGAGTAATACGTAAGGCATACAATTATCCTTTGAAAGTATTTTTTCCTATGAATGACCCACTTCTGTAAAATAATCCATGAATAGAGATCTCCTCAGTCATCTATTTTATATGATAATTTAAAATACTTACAAATCTTTGAAATAAAGAGTGCCTAATTGGATACAGCTTTTGGGTCTTACTAATCAACAACAAGAAAAAGTAGCTTTTTGACTAACACATCAATTTTATATATTGTGTACATTATATCCTAGTGACATTTTATATTGCCCCACATATAAGTGTATATAAACTTTGTTATTATTTTTATTAAATATATATTATTTTTATTTACACTAAGAATAAAAGGAAAAATTTACACAGCTTTTCTATATGTATTTTAAAGTTAGATATATGACTTATAGGGCAAGAATCTGAAAACTTTCTGTGAAGAACTAGATTGTAGATATCTCAGGCTTTGTGAAAAATGTGGTCTCTATTGCCTCTACTATGATATTACGAAAGAAACTACAGACAATAATAAACTAATGAGGGCTGTATTAGAAAAACAACATTACTTCTAAAAATAGGCACCAAGTCAGATGTTGCTTTGTATTACTCAGGTTTGCACTTACTGCTACAAAATGCCCAACACCCACATCTTTAAGGGAGAAAGCTTAATTTGGCTTAGTTGCACAGTTTGCTCTGTGTCAGATTTCTCCCTGGAAAGCACGTCATAGCAGAAGGGGTGGGAAATCAAAGCTGCTTTCTTCGTGGTGACCAACAAATGCATCTGAGCCCCTCACACTTTCTGTAAAAAAAGAAATGATCGGGGTAGTCGAATTTTCTGACAAAATAGTAATAGGAAAATTTCTGCTTCGAATGAAGAGTTGGTGATTTCTAAAAATTCTGATTTTTCAGAGTTTAGATTTACTGTTAGACCTCCATACACTGAGGAAATTTTGACAATTAAAGACTTCTTTTCCAAAGAATCTATGTCCCAACAGTATGATATTTTTATGTCAAAATAACCACCTCTTGGTTCAGGGAGATAGCTCTGCATAATAAGTGCTTGCCTGGCAGACCCAGGGTCCTGAGTTCAATCCCCAGTACCGCAAAAAATAAATAATAAATAAATAAATAAATAACCACTTCTTAATGAAAAGAAAAGATGTAGCACTTTCTCTCAGAATAATGCATATTTTTGTGTTTTGTTTTTCCAAGATGTTTTAGATAGTGTATTCATTAGGAATATATTAATTTTTACATCAGAGGTTTATTTATTTTGAAGACAAAAACTTACATATTGAGTATCAGAAATATCAACATACACTCAAAATAAAATTTTAACTGAAAATTAAATGGAAACATTACAAAGTCATATTATTCTCATTTTGTTAGGTGAATTTGCAAAAAGTTGAAAGAGATGACATTTTCTCCTCTAAGTTGGACAATATGTTTAGATCAAGTAATATTGTGAAAAATTGACAATCAAATTGTATGGCACTTACAGTTTTATATTTTATATAAAAATATATGACAAAGTTGAAGTATTGAAAACACATTTTAATTTATCTAAATGTACAGAAATAATTATAAAGGACACCATTAACTCATATTGCTCTGGATAATGAGATGAAATCAAGAATAAAACTAAACTTAATGATGGAGAAAATATTTCCCTATGCCCTTAGAAGTAAAGCTTTAATTAGCTAGAATTTGGGAGAATTAGGTGTTCTGTTAATTTAATTTTCTGAATAATGTACGGTAAATAGAAAATCTTTCAACATATACCTATTTTGTTGCAAAGCTCCAAAAATAAATATTATATCTTGCCTTAGTAAATACAATTTACTGAAAATAATTTAATTTTTATGGTTATCACTGATCATTCTAGCAAATGCTCCCTTTTCTGAACTCATTTTGTTGGATACTATTACATGGCATGTATCACAATCTGCTTTGTGATGCATTTTTTTCTATCAATCTATAAAAGTCCCAAGGCTAGGGACAATGACTTTTCTTCATTTAGCTCCATAATAGAAAGTACAATAGCTCATATATAATACATGCTCAATAAATATTGAATTAGATCATTATGAATTTCAATTATGACTGTGATTTTGTAGATTCAGAAATTGCCTCTTCTTTCTGAGAACATGTCAGAAATAATCATTGTTGATTGCAAGCACTAGATAATCATAATTTGATATTTGATCTGCTTCATTAGGTCATGAGCAAGCCATAAGTTCTCAAGAAATTTTTAAAATCATAGATAATATCCAGAAGCATATTTTAAAAATCTGTTAATCTGCCATAATACAATAATAAAGAAGGAAGAAAAAATTATTAGTTTTGCTTATACCCTACATGAAGTACATTTGAACATGTACTTGCAAATTCATGTAAAAGGAATCTCTCCTACCTAAACTAATATTAAAATATTTCTAAATAAATTTTCAGATTACTTATTATAATATCTGTATTTTCTCATATTTGCTTCTCTTTGCACAGTACATTACAAAATAAAAAGATTTGGTTTAATATGCTTTGAAATGTTTTAATATTAACAATTATAACTTTATATAATCATTTAACTACTGACCATGGTGCTAGTATACGTGTCTTAAATATTTTAATGTTTATAATTATAACTATAATAATTTTAATTAATGGACTAATTTTATCCTACATATTTAACCAAATCTACTTATATGTGTATATTTTAATTGTTTCTCTTTTTTATTGTATTGAGAAACAAATAGCAATGACACAGTTTCAAAACTGATTAGTAGGACAGTTTCAATAATTAATTCATTGTACATTGTTATCTTCTTAGGGGTTATCCATAGTACAAGATTCAGACAGGATATCTTGTCCAAACACTATTACTACAAATCTTTGTTTTCATTGAATTAAGCAAAAGTAGCTGTATATCTATCCTAACTATTCTGTATATATAGATACAAAATGGTCCTTCTTTGTATCCCCTTTTTTTGTTTTATCCTGTCATAAATGGTTATTCCATTGGCATCTAAATACTATAGATGTATGAATTCAGCAAAACAATCCAACACAGTTCAGTAATCCATAATAGTAGTGGGTTATCTGCAGAAGTTGTTGACTTCAGCCTTTCACAGCTCAGCATATTAATATGGCTTTACTATTTACGCCTCGTTTTTATAGTTTTCGCTGGATAGTTAAGACCAAGATAAAGCAAGACCTATATAACAAAAAGTGTAACTTTTGTATCCATAAGGTCAGTCAAGTACCCTCAGGATTTATCCTGTAACCTTGTACGGCAGTTTGCAGATCCTTAGCAAGTGTCAGCCAGTGGATGATTCACGGTCATTGCATGACCAATTAGCTCTCTGTGAAAGCCTGAGAGAATGTTTGCTTTCTTGTGACTCTCCTTAGGTACAATCTATGTCATCAATCACTTTCCTCTGTAGCCCAATAATCTCCTTGATCAGAAAATTTGGGACACAACTAAGATACATGATGTTACAGTATAGGCTCTGCTATGTCCTGAGTCTTCATTGACCTTGAAAGGCTAGGGCCAAAATGTTGGCTGTCCTTGTGGCCCTTCCATTTCCCTAGTTTTTGATCTGCAAACTTAGGTTGTTTACCCTCCAGAAGAGAAGCTTATTATTACCCTACAACATATGCAGTTTTGTTTAACCTCTCTGTCTGAATATCAAACATCTTGGGCATAACATGGAACAGGTATTTTTCTATCAAGTATTAATATGTTAAACTTTTAAGTCCCTACAGAATATGGAGAAAAAAATTCAAAAATGAAAAATATTAAAAGATTATGAATAAACAATTACATACTTTTTGACACAGAAATTTAGATACTTAAGCATATACAGCCTTGTAGCAATACAGTCCTGTGATTTTTTTTCTTGTGTCTTTTTTATTTGTTACCTTTAAAAAAACCAAAACATTTACTTGAGAGACAGTACAGTAATAATTTGTATGTCATGACAAGAACTACATATTTAGAAGTCCAGAATGACAGGCATTCCAAGAGTGACCCTACTATTACACATTGCTATCTTCAGTGCAGTTCCTTGGTTCACAGGTATCAGCATATATAGTTAGTCAGGGTGAGAATCCTACCAATTAACTGCTAGTTTAAAAAACCTGCTGATGTTTCTCAGGATCATTGCCTTACCCATCTTGTGCATATAAATGTATGGCTTTGCCCTTGTCATTTTTCCCAGCTCTTCTCCTTGCCTTCTTCTCATTGTCCAATCCTCAAGTTCTCCCTTTGCTTTTAATTGTGTTATACCTTTCTATTTGTATTTCTTCTTTTGAGTTCTTATACTAGAGAGACTGCTATATTTATGCATGTGGGTCTGATTTATTTCACTTATGAGTATATCTTCAATCTGGCATCCACTCATATATAAATGCTCCAAATGTATCATTCTTTATAGCTGAGTAATACTCCATTGTGTAAAAATACCACATCCTTTTCAAGCATTCCTCATTTGACAGGCATCTTGGTTGTTTCCAAGATGTGGCTTTCACGAATTGTGCTGCTATAAACATAGGTACACATTATTTCTATAATATGATGTTTTCAGTTCTTCCAGGAAAATTTCCAGTAGGGGGATAGCTGGCTTGAATGGTATTCCAGTCCTAGTTCTTTAAGGAGTCTCCACACTGATTTCCATAATATTGCACCAGTCTACATTCCCACCAGCAGTGGAGAAATGTTGCCTTTTCCCCACATCCTCTCCAACATTTGTTGTTGGGTGATTTCTTTATGATAGCTATTCTTTCTGGGGTGAGATGGTAGCTCTGTGTTGTTTGAATTTGCATTTCATGGATGGCTAGTGATGTGGAACATTTTTTGATATATTTATTTGCTTCTTTGATTTCACCTGAGAAGTGTGTGTTTATCTTGGATGCCCATTTCTGGATTGAGTCTTTAAATTTAGGGGCCCTACTGTTTTGTAGTTCTTTATAAATTCTAGAGAGCAGAGCTTTGTCTGAGTGCTTATTAGTTAAAATTTTTTCAAAATTTGTGGGTTATCTTTTCACTTTCTTGGTAATTTCTTTTGATGTGCAAAAACTTCTCAATAAGAGGTGTCCCCGCTGTTAATTCTTTCAAGTATTACCCATGCAATTTGATTTTTGTTCATGAACTCTTTGCCTACCCCTATGGCTTTGAGAGTTCCTCCTACTTTCTCTTCCAGGAGATTTAATGTTTCTGTTTTGATGTTTAGATCTTTAATCCATTTGGATTTCAGCTTAGCACATGATGATAGACCTGGGTTTAGTTCTCGGCATGTAGAAAGCCAGTTTTTGCGACACCATTTGTTAAAGAGGCTATCATTCTTCCATTAAACGTGTTTGGTCCCTTTTCAAAGATCAGGTGACTGAGTGAGTTCATAGGGGACTCTGCATCTTCTGCATCTATTCCATTGATACTCAGGCCTATTTCATTGCCAGTACCATGCTGATTTTATCACAGTAGCTTTGTACTATAATTTCAAGTCAGGAACTGTAATGCTTCCTGCCTTGCCTTTGTTGGCCAGGATTGCCTTTGCTATTCTAGGTCTTTTCTGGTTCCAAATAAATTTTAAGAACGATTTCTTGGGGCCAGGGAGATGGCTCAGTAAAATAAGTGCTTGCCTGGCAAGTGCAAGGGTCTGAGTTCAATTCCTGGTTCTGAAAAAAAAAAAGAACGATTTCTCTAGGTTTGGGGGGTATGTTGGTGGTAGTTTGATAGGGATTACATTGAATCAGTACAACAATTTTGTAGTATGGAAACCTTCACAATGTTGGTTTTTCCTATCCAGGAGCACAGAATAACTTTCTATTTTCTGAAATCCTCTACAATCTCTTCTTTCAGAGTACTGTAGTTATCCATGAAAAGATCTTTGACTTCTTTAGTTAAATTAATTCCAAGGTATTTCATTTTCCTCTGTGCTACTGTAAAAGGTATTGTTTCTATAATGTCCCTCTCATTGTGTTTGTTATCTGTGTAGAGGAATGCTATTGACTTTTGGGTACCGACTTTGTATCCTGCTATGCTACTGAATTTCTGTATCAATTCTAGTAGCTTCCTGTTGGAGTTGTTGGGTCTTGCAAGTAAAGTATGTCATCTGCAAATAATGATAATTTAGCTTCTTTTTTTACCTACTCTTATTCATTTTATTTCTCCCTCTTGTCTAATGGTTCTGGCTAATATTCCAGAACTATATT
>NW_004524631.1:450615-457203 GCF_000260255.1 Octodon degus | reverse complement strand
GAATATTGAACCATCCTTGCATCCCTGGGGTGAATCCTACCTGGTCATGGTTTGTGATCTTCTTAATGATTTGTTGTATTCTATTTGCTAGGATTTTGTTGAGGATTTTTGCATCTATGTTCATGATGGAGATTGGCCTGTAGTTCTCTTTTTTAGTTCTGTCTTTCTCTGGTTTTGGTATCAGTATAGTACTTGCTTCCTGGAATGATTTTGGGAGACATGTTTCCTTTTCAGTTTCATGGAAGAGTTTGAGGGGTATAGGGATTATATCTTCTGTAAATTTCTTCTAGAATTCAGCTGTGAGTCCATCCGGACCTGCACTTTGCTTTGTCGGCAGGCTTTTTTTTTTTTATTACATTTCATATTTCATTGGCTGTTACTGAATTATTGAGAGTGGTTATATCTTCTTCTTTCAGTTTTGGTAATTTGTACCTTTCTAGGAATCTGCCCATTATGTCTGTGTATTCTATTCTGTGAGCATAAAGATTCTCAAAGTAGCTATTGATAATCTTCTGAATTTCCACTGTTTCTATGGTGATTACACCCTTTTCATTCCTTTTTGCTTGTATTTGAATTTTTTCTTTCCTCTGTTTGATGAGGTTAGCTATGGGCTTATCGATTTTATTTAATCTTTCAAAGAACCAGTTTTTGATTCATTAATTCTTTGAACTATTTTCATCATCTCAATTGAGTTAATTTCTGCTCTAATCTTTATGATTTGTTTCCATCTTTGGGCTCTGGATTTGTCTTGCTCTTCTATTTCTGTTGGAGATGTTGGAGGTGCAGAATTAGGGTGTTTATTTGTTCCCATTCTGTTTTCCTAATGTGTGAGTTCACAGCTATAAATTTTGCTCTGAGAACCACACTCATCGCATCCCATAAATTCCAATAAGTTGTGGTTGAATTTTCATTAATTTATAGATATTTTTGAATTTCTTGTTTAATTTCATCTGTGACCCATTGATTGCTGAGTAGGACGTTGCTTAATTTCCATGTATTTAGGGATTTTTTCTGGTTTCTTTTGTCGTTTATTTCCAGTTTCATTGCACTGTGATCAGATAATATGCATGGAATAATTTCTGTTTTCTTGCATATACTTAAGCATGACCTATGGTCTTGTATGTGGTCTATTTTAGAAAATTAGCCATGTGCACCTGAAAAAAATGTATATTCAGCTGTGGTTTGGTGGAATACTCTGTATATGTCCACCATGTCCATTTGTTCCAGACTCCGGTTCAGTTCTGCTACTTCTATTCTAATTTTTTGTCTGGTTGACCTATCTTTTTGGGATAAGGGGTTGTTAAGGTCTTAAGATTGTGATGTTGGATATTAGATTTTTCATGTCCATTACAATTTGTCTTATATAGTTGGGTTCTCCCATGTTTGGTGCATACACATTTGTGACTGTTACATCTTCCTCTTGAATTTTTCCCCTAACCAGTATATAGTGGTCTTCTGTATTTCATTTGATCATTGTTGGTTTGAAATTGAGACTGTCTGAGAATAAGATTGCAACCCCTGCTTTTTTTCTGAGGCACTAGGGCATGTAGTATTGTTTTCCATCCTTTGACTTTCAGGCTATGAATTTTTTTTAGTTAAGTGTGTTTCTTGTATACAACATATTTTTGGATTGTGTTTCCTGATCCACTGTGCAAGTCTGTTTTTTTATAAATTGGTAAATTGAGTCCATTTACATTAATGATTATAATTGAGATGTATTGACTTACCATTAACATGTTATTTACCTGCTGTTGTTTAGTCCTTTTTCCTTTTTCTCCTGTGTTTAATGATTTGCCCTATTTAGTGGATTCCTACTGTTCTTGCTCGTGGAGTTCTGATCATTTTGGTCCCTTGCTAGAACATCTTTCAGTAATCTATTGGGTTCACTTTGTCATCATGAAATTCTTTAGTTGTTCTTTGTCATGAAAGTATTTTACCTTTCCATGAACCTTGGAAGAGAGATTTGCAGGGTATAGTCGTCTGGGTTGGAGTTTGTTTTCATGGAGGACTTGAGGTGCTCTGCTCCATGCTCTTCTTGCCTTCATGGTTTGTGAAGAGAAGTCGGCCGTAATTCTGATGGGTTTTCCTTTGAATGTGATCTGCTTCTTTTCTCTAGCTGCTTTCAGTATATTGTTCTTATGTTGGATTTCTGCGATCTTGACTATTATATGTCTCAGTGTGTTTTTCATTGGGTTGAAGTTATTTGGTGTTCTGTATGCTTCAGTTAACTGAATGTCAGATTGTTTCCTCATATTTGGGAAGTTTTCTGCTATTGCTTCTGTCCATATTTTTTTTATGTCATTTGTATTGACTCCTTCTTTCTTATTGTTGCCTATTAGTCTCACATTGTTCATCTTTGCATCTTTTTTCAGATGATGAATTATCTTTTTCCTGCATCCTATTTGTTTTTAAGACATCCTTTCTTACCTTTTCACTAGCTGCACTAGTGTCTTCAAGATCTGAAACTGTCTTCACTTTTACTCAAATGGTTTTGCAGGCTTGTGATTGAGATTTTAAGTTCCTCTATATCCCTTTGACTGTTTCTTGAGATATATTTCTTTCCTGTATTGTTCTTTCAAGGAATCCATCATTTTTATAATGTCTATTTTTTTTATCAATGTCTTCTTTAGAAGCAGTTATTAATTCTTTTACTGAAGATATTTTTTCAGATTGGCTTTCCTCCATATGGGTCTGCATTTGATTCTTTACTTCAGATGCTATGAGTTCAGAGATTTATTTTTTTATTTTAAAAATTAATTCTGCTCTGAGTCCCTCTATATCTTTCTGCTATTGTTTCTTACTTCTGCCCCTATTAATTCATGCATTTCAGATGAACTCGTGTCCTCTGCACTTGTTCTGGGTGGGCTTGAGGCCTGAGATTGCATTTTGCTGCTTCTCTTTGTCATTTGTATAGCACTGACCTCTGACTTTCAGCATAGAACTTTGGTGCAGTTCTAACCTCAGCACCTACAGAAATTTGGGTGCAGATCTATTGATATTGAGTCTATGCAGTTATGCCTGGCTTGGGTCTAGCTGTTGTGCTCATCTCCTTCCTGCTGCAGCCCTTGGAAGTAAACCTGTTGTGCCCCTCTGTCACAGCAGTGAACTTGTGGTGCCCCTCTGTTGTGCCCCTGGCCCATGGGGCACAGAGGAGCGCAGAAGCTCTCCCGCATACTAGCCGGGTCTGGGCTTGGTCTGGATCTGGGGGTCCTCAGAGCATCGCAGAAGTTCTCACTCACTCGGTGGGCTTGTGGGCAGGGGCTCTGAAGGGTTGGAGGGGTCTCGAGGGCAGGGCAGAGGGTCTCACTCAGGCGATGTGCCTGGGTTTTTGTCTGGAGAGGTCCCCTATTTTAATTGTTTCAAATTTTCATTTTCATAAACTTTTTCATATATAAATTCTACTCCCACAATGCCAAGTAAAATGCCATTAAGTGGAATAGATAGTTTTAGGTTAGGCAACTATATGTCTTTGGTTTAGCAACTATTTAAGGGCTTTAAAATTGTCCTAAGAAAAGCTAAGTTTATAATTTTACAAATAAATTATACAAGTATATGTTTCAACAAATTTTAAATGAATATCATCATACTTTATCAACTGATGGCAGAAGTATCTTATATTTCTATATATCTTTTTTTTATTATTTTTAACCAAGGATCAAACTCAGGACCTTGAGCTTACCAGGCAAGCACTGATGCTATTGAGCTATATCTCCAGCCATATACTCCCTTTTTCGATTATCTATTTAAATTTTTTATTATATCTTCTTTGTACTATTTTCTGGCTAGCTGCAGTTTTCATTTTTCTAATTGAGTGTTTGTCTTCTATGCTTACACTTATATAATTGAGCTGATTAAAATTTTATCTTTTTTATGTATTACATTTCCTCCATTTTCTCCATGTGTTGTAAAATTTAAACATGGGCCCTTGTAAGAGTCTAGTCTGGGATTCATCATTTTTTAAAGCCTGATGTTTAGGGGTCGGGGAGATGGCTCACTAGAA
The DNA here is from genome assembly GCF_000260255.1 of Octodon degus. Taxonomy (NCBI): domain Eukaryota; kingdom Metazoa; phylum Chordata; class Mammalia; order Rodentia; family Octodontidae; genus Octodon; species Octodon degus. Next base: position 453,203 of record NW_004524631.1, on the reverse strand, counting down.
TAAGTGCTTCCCTGGAAAGCACTAGGGCTTGAGCTCAATTCCCGGTTCCACAAATAAATAAGTAAATAAATAAAGCCTGATGTTTAGAAATTAATTCTCATATATGCTTCTAGTTATTTCATAGTTTTATTTATATGACACTGATATTTATGAATAAAAAAGTGTTTTTCCCTAATGCCATTATACTCATTTGCTATGGGCAGGACATTGTGAGTTTGCTGTGATACAAAGATTCTTATGGAACAAGAAATCCTGTCTGGGGGGCTAGTACCTTGTCATGATACACATGAGAGTTGCCTGAGGCCGCAGGGACCCCGCCACCCAACCATGGACCTGCCCCAACATTTTACTATACTCTTCAAATGTTAATGTTTTATATGTGACACAATCTGGAGCAAGATTGAGATTGTCCAAATGATATAGGGGAATGAAACTCCCAACCTGAAAGGCACCTGTGATGAGTTCATGTTCTCCAAAACCAAAGAATGGATTTTAGAAACAAATGGAGGTTAAGAACAGAATATATTTATTGGAGAGAAAGAAAGTCCCTGTCCTAGAACTGAGCAGGTTACTCGGGGAAGCTGTCATTCCTAGGGACTTTTATAGAGTAAAACAATGCATCTATGGTTGAGAACATGGGAATTCACTTACATGGACATGAGGTAGAGCAACACTAGGGCCAACCAATAAGGTTACAAGCACCATTGCTCAGGTAAAATTGATTAAATCCAGGACCACATGGGGGAGCAAGTCACATAGCAAGCGAGCACAAATATAGAATAGGAGTCCACCCAGTAGCCAGTAGCAGCTGGATCAGTGATCCTTCTTAGCTTCCACAAGGTGATGATCAATCCCGGATGCTTATCTTTAGGTAGGTGAACATTTGTTCAATCTTTGGTCTTTAGGTCTGGCCCACAGCAGGAGTGTTCATCTCTCTTACAGCTGCAAGGTAGCTTGTCTTCTGTGATGTCTCCTTTAAAAGCTTAGCCTTGTCTGACTACCTATAATATTTCTATCTCATTCAGCTGCCTACTACATAATTACAAAAACTAACACCAGGGTAATTTGAAAATGGGGCTTGGGGTCGGCCGCAGTGGTAGAGTGCATGTTTAGCATGAACATCCCTGTGTTTAATCCTCAGAATTTCTTTTCCAAAGCAAAAACAAAGTATATTAAACGATTCTTTTATTGAAAGCCTCAGAAATTTTATCTTTGATGTTTTTTGTTGTGAGCAAAGTTATCACTGACTAGAATGATAAAAAGGTTGTACTAAGAGGGATCTTATTTGGACCTTTAAATAAGGTTATGTAGTAGTTACAAAAACATATCATGTATCCCACTTACATAACTTGTTTAATGAAGGCAGTATAATAAGTGTTTTTCAAACAATTTCCTGGGTAATTTTCTTCTGAGTTCTGGATGAAAAAAAAAAAAATCTGCTGTCTTTTAATGTAGAATAATACTGTTTATCTCTTACAGTTAAACTCTACATCAAAAATTTTTCCTTCCACAACTCCTTCTAGTTCAGCGTGATTGGCCTCAATTGCGCTCATTCTGTAGCGTATAGAGTAGTCAATCAGGCAGTTCTGAAAAGTGCTAAAATGAAGTCCTTGAAGTTGAATTCAAAGCTTTGAGAGACAGGACACTTCTCATCTGCATACCTGCTTTTGATCATTGTCCTTAAAGTGTCTCAGAAAGCAAGGAAAGACTTTAAGACATATGAAAAATAGAATGCTAATCAGGTAAAATGGTGAATGCCTCTCAAAAGGAGAGATGAAAGCCACAGAATACACAGTGATTGTGAGTATCGGGTGGTTATGCCAACATACGAGTGCCTTTGGCAGATAAAAAGTACTCTGAGGGAAGTGTGTTTATTCACTTGTCCATAATAATGCCAAGGGCTGAAATATTGTTCACATAAACTTAAACATAAATTTGAATTGCAAAAGAACATAAATGAATATATATCAAACACAGAAGTAGATTAAATATATTCAATAAATTTAAATATCTGTATAGATAAATACATATATGTATATAGCTATGTATTATCTAACTACTGTTAAATATATTTTTAAATTATTCTTAATAAAAACTGTCAATTATTTTGTTTTTTTTAATTGAACTTTTTTTCATTGGCATGATTAGTAGCTAGAAGATATGGATCTTTCTGAAATCATATATGTATTCTAGCTTTTCTTACCTTTAAACATATTGTAGATATACTTTTATTTACTTAGAAAATGAGTTCATGATATAATTTGAACATGAAAAATTATGTTTTGTAACACAATCTTATCACTTTTGCACTTTATATTTTTCCATGGTATTTATATGTGCACACACATATAAACATTGATAACTAAATGTTGTATACACTTAGATGACACTACTAGGTTCATAGGCCTACAGTAGTTTAATTCATATTTCCATTTCACTTTCTGAATTGTTATAGCAAATATAGTAATTTTCCTGCTACAAAACACACTACACCGGGGCGGGGGAGATGGCTCAGTGGAAGAAGTACTTCCCTGGCAAGTGCAAAGGCCTGAGTTCAATCCCTGGTTCTGCAAAAAAAAAAAAAAAAA
>NW_004524631.1:445477-450195 GCF_000260255.1 Octodon degus | reverse complement strand
GTAATAATCACCAGAACAACAAATGGAATTGTTTTCAATCTACTATTACAAATATAGTAATATATTACTTGGCTTCTGTAGTAGAACCCCACAAAAACAATGATTAAGACACACACACACACACACACACACACACACACACACACACACACACACAGTGAAAGCTATGTAACCCATTTTGTTCTCTTCATTTGCCTAGGAACCAGGAAACTCAGACATAAATTTCACAAATAAGTAGGACTAGGATGGATTTTTTTGCTATAATTCTCTGCTTTTCCTCTGTTTTTAAAAGTAATAAGGTTTTACATTTATTAAAGTTGGAAAAAAAGAGTTAGTGCAGACCAACTAAAGTAGGAAAGGAAGTTCATTCTACAGGGCGAGAGTGAACGGCTGTGGAAGACAAGTGCAGTGGCCGCTGCCTCTGTCTCTTTTTGTTTATGTAACATAGAGTGAATAAAATGTTCATGTTAGAGGTAATATATGTATATTTTCCTTATAGACAACTATAAAGAGAAACATAGAAAATTTAAATGATTTATACTTACCACACTTCAAAAATGATCAAACTAGTATGTAATTTAAATTTGTAGGCTTATATGTATATTTTTTATAAATTTTAAAATATATATTGCTCAATAACCTGATTTTTCACTTACTTACTATTTGCCTTACTATTATTTTAATTTGTAATGTGCACATACCTTGGAATATTTTAACTACTTTAGTTGCCTCCATTATTTACAACATAATGATAAACATGCACAATACTGTATTCTTTGGGCATATTTTAGATGATTTATAGTGACTAGACTGGCAGAGTAACTGATGCTCATTTATAGGAATTAATACATTTTAACACTTAAAGTAAACCTGTAGCTAAGGAGACCAAGGAAGTTAGAAATTCTCTACTGTGGCTCTGGTTCCCAGTGAGACTCTTACTGAATGCTAGCAGTTAATTCTGTGATCACTAAGAAGTCAGAGATGAAGGAAGGGCCAGTCTCCTTGCATCAAGGATTGCCAAGAGTACAGCACTGTTTCAGTACACTCCAACTCCCCAAATCCCTGATTCTTCATTAAGGATTTTCCACATTGATTACTGAAAGTGGAACCAAGAGATTAAACCCACTTAGCCTTCTCCACAAAGTAATTTTTAATCAGTACCTCATGGTACACTTCTTTAATGACCATGTACCTTTTATCTAATGACTCTAGTAGTAAGATATCATAGGCCTTTCTGTGTGTGTGTGTGTGTGTGTGTGTGTGTGTGTGTGTGTGTGCAAGAGCATGCGTGATTCCTTTCCTTATAATTTTGTGCCATTAAATTGGAATAAATTTCTCTGAGTTTGGTTTGCTTTTCATGGCAGAATCTATTTGATATATCATGCTAGAAGTTGATAAGTGACTTTCCCAATCTTTTTGTCAAGATTTTCAGTATTAGTCCAGGCGTGGTGGTATATGCTTGTAATCCTAGTGCTGGGGAGGCTAAAAACAGGAGGATCACTATGAGTCTGAGCTGCTGAGTGAGATCCTGTACCAATTACATAAATTTAAAAAAATAAAAAAGATTTGCAGCATTTACTCCCCTGAAGTCCTTCGCTGTTTTATTTCATCTGGAACAATCACACACTAAATGTGCCATCTCATTGTCACCTGGGATTGCTTTTGTTTGTTTATTTGAGTCTTCTGTATAAACAATCTCATAATTATAATTCCTTTCTATTTTATAGATGCACATCTAAGTGTAGTTTCCAAAGAAGTGATAATATGTGATGAATTTATTAATTTCTTTAGTGCTTAGACATTTTTAATTTTAGCCTACCTGCAGTTTAGTTTTATTAGATATAATGTAGATTGAAAATAAATTCTGCCAAAAGTTCTGAAGATGTTTCATCATTATCTTTTGATTGCAATGTTTTTATTTAAAATACAGTGTAATTCTAGTTGCATTTTCTATGAAAAGTACACTTATTTTTCGTTGGGGGTCTGCTATTGTAGCATGTTAGCCCTAGTCTCCTGAAGTTAATTGTGCCTTCATGAGTATAGGTCTGCACACATTGAGTTAGATAACTAGTATGTCCTTCATTTCTGGTGAAATTTCCAATAAGTTTTCTTTGATCATTTCCTCCTTTATTTTGGCTTTCTTTTTGTCAGAAACTCTTTATAGTTATCTCTCAGAGACACTGTTTTTTCTCATACTGTTCCTTACATTTTCATCTCTATGCTCTTTTTTACTTCTGAGATATTATTTCTTTCCCATAAAACTTTTACATTTCAGCATAGACTTTGTATGATGTTCTGAGATCATACTCTTCTATCTTCTCTTCTGCTTTATTGGATGCAATTGTGATTTGATCTCTAGAGATATTGATTAGCCATTTTGACAGTTTCTTCTTGCACATGCATTATCTCTAGTTTCTACAATAGCAGTTTTCTCTTCCTGATTCTATTGGTCTTTCTTTATCATGTTGGAATTCTGCCTCATAGTTCTTGCAATTTTTGTTATCAGTTCTAGTGTAAGCTAGGGACTTATTGGTCTGTGACCATCCAGTCATTATCCTGTGTCCATTCTTTCAGGGTGTTACAATTTGTGTCTAGTTGTCACCTCCCAAAGCCTTATGAAGTTATGGGGTGACTTCTAGAGTTTGTGATTAATTCATGATCCAATACTGTGTTTATGAGTGTGAGTGCTGTACCCAGCCTGGAGGTGAAAGCAAGAATAAAATATAAGGAAGGAAGAGAGGCTTGCTAACTACTTCAGCTGTTGCTCCTCTCTTTTGTTCTTGCTGTTTTTCTGTTTTCCACCGCAATGAGCTGCTGCCCTCGTTCATGTGGCACTCTGCCTTGGAACCAAGGCATCCTGCATTCTCAGCTGAGTGTGGACTGAAACCTTCACTAACTATGAGTGAAATAAAAGTTTCCTTCCTTTATTTTGCATGTTGGGTATTTTGTCTCAGCTATGACAAAAATGTAACTGAAATACTGGGGAAAATCCTCTAGGTTTCTGACATAAAGTAGTGAGTTACCAAAGAAAGATGAATCAAGAGGAGGGACATTGGCTTTCCACATATCACCTGTCAGCATTCTCCTGTCTTCCAAGTCATAGCCCACTTGCTTGCTGTGCTGCCTGGCAGCTTGCAGGTTCTGAACCCCTGTGAGCTCTGCTTGGTGAGCTGATGCTCTGCTTGTGCCCTCCCCCTGTTCTTCATCTTTTGCTTCCCCTAGCTAAAATAAATTAGTTACCACTAATGTCTTGTTCTAGAACCTTCTGATGAGCACTCTCTTGTGCTATGTGAAATACTAGGGTGACTGAAAATCTTCACAAATAATAAATACAAATGAATTGAATGGTCATAAATGACAAACAGAAATGTGATAAAATTTAAAAAAAAAACTATAATTGTTTTACAATAAGTAAATGACCATTGATTTACTCTGGATGACAGATGATAAGGTTTTGAGATAGGAGGTAATGTTAGCACACAAGAGAAGATATAGGGATAGACTCAGCAAAATTGGATAAAATAACAAGGGCCAAATATATGAGGCAGGGGTATCAGTCAAAACTTTGTAGATTACAAGTGATAAAAAGCCAATTGAAACCTACTTAAATGAAAATGGAAATTTATGAGTTCATATATTTGAATCACAGCAGTCCATTTCTTAATATTTCCAGATCTACATTCAACTTATTGGCTTCATATTGAGGCAGGTTCTATATATGTCCAACAGATGTTTCCTATCACCTCCAAAGTTACATTATCCTACAGGCTGGAAAATTCCACCAAAATGGAACAACTTTTCCATATGATTTGGAAAAAAAAAAAAAAAAAAAAAAAAAAAAAAACCAGAATTGTGGTTCTCAATAGCTCACTTTTGGTCAGGTATCAATACTTGACACAATGTTTGAGTAAGTCCCATGTGGATCTCTTGGACTGAGGAGCAATAAAGAACCATACCCCAAAGGGGACTTTGCAAGACAGACAGTGAGTAGACAATCATCTCAAGAAAGTTTTGAGCCTTGGTTCTTCAGTCTGATAAATGTCCTTTATTTTGAAATAAGTATACAAAATGGACAATAGATAGTTTGAGGATGAAAATCAATAACCATTCAAAGACAATTTTGAAAAATTTGAGCATTTTTGTAGAAAGGACTGATAATTAATTTGAAATCATAAAATAAACTTCAAAAAGGAGAATATTAACTATAAAAATAGGAATCAAGTGCATAAAAGGGTGGTTTCCAGAACTATAAACTTTAGTTAGATTAAGAAAAATCATATTCCTACATGTAAAAGAAGGTCCAAAGTTGAATATTATTATAGCAACTAAACATAAATACTCAAAAATTCAAATTCACCTCCAGGATGGAAAGTCTTGTGGAAATCAAAGAAGTACTGATTCCCAAAATTAGTCCACATGAGGAGCAAAGCAATGGGGACCTAGAGAGGAACATGTTCAAGTAAGCAAAGCCACATTGTGCACAATTGAAGAATGAACAAGTGAGGGTCTGGGAGAGCTCAGTGGTCTAAGTGACTGCATAGCAAGTGCAAGGACTGGGGTTCAATCCCAGGTACTACGTGCCATGCTAGCCACGTGCCTAGCCGGCCACCGAAACTGACCATGATGGTGCATGCCTGTAATCCCAACACTGGGGAGGCTGAGACGGGAGGATGACTGACTACCAGCTGAGTAGTGAGACCCTGGCCCAAATAAATAAA
>NW_004524631.1:443332-445377 GCF_000260255.1 Octodon degus | reverse complement strand
AAAGAAAGAAAGAAAGAAAGAAAGAAAGAAAGAAAGAAAGAAACTAAGATGAAATGAGGTCAGAAGTCCAGGCCCCTAATCTGATGGAATTGTGCCCTTAAGAGACGAAGACCCTTCTCCCCAACTGCCATCGTGGGAAAACATTGGCAAGGCAACCACACCCAAAAGCAAAAGGGAACTCGAATGAGAACCCAACTGTGCTGACACCTTGATCTTGCGCTTCCTTCCAGCTGCCAAACTTTGAGAAAATAATATTCTTTTGTTATCTACCCAGTTGATAGCATTTTATCATGGTAATTTCATTGATGAGGCTTCTCTAAAGAACAGAATGGATTATATATTACCTGTAGATTTATTAGTTAGACTCACAAGATCAGAAAAGTTGAGAAGTAGAAGAGCTCCAAATGGCCACTGCTTCACTGGATAGTGGGAGAATCCAATATCTGCCCAATCCAATGAGTTGGAAACCACAGAATGAGAGGAATCAAAGATGCAACATCAATCTGAGATAAAAATCTGGAAGTTTCCTTATGAGTCTGTTCTAAAAGACTGAAGAGCCTATAATCCCAGCACTTGAAGGAACATGAGTTCAAGGCCAGCCTGCACTAACAAAGTGAAAAAGCTGTCTTTAAAGAAAAAAAAAAAAAAAACTACAGAAACTGGAAACTGATGATCACAAATGAGGACAATCAGAAACACACATACTCAATCAGAATGTGCCCACTCAAAGTGCACCAATTGCTTTCATTTTTCTCTTTTATTTCATCCAGACTACAGGCCTATTGGTTGGTACTATCCACTGAGATTCAGTATTCCTTGCTCCGTCTGAAGGTCTACACACCAATCATTTCTGAAAACACTGCATAGACTCATCCAGGAGTATGCTTTATCCATCTGCTGAGCATTGCTTACTCCAGTCAAGTGGATATGTCACAATTAATCTTCACAGCTCTCCAAAAATGATTAATACCTTGTTCATAAGCAAAAATCCCAGAACCTCTGAAGCTCTTTGCTCATGTTTCCTGTAGCAATAACAATAATACCTTGTGTCCCTTGCATATTTCCCTTCAGGTAATGTTAAAAAAAATGCTTGGTGTGATAAAAAAAAAAATGTGATGTTTTTACACAATAGAGTATTATTCAGCTATAAATAAGATGAACTTGAGGGCCTTATAGGTAAATGGATGCAACTAGAGGCCATACTCATGAGTGAAATAAATCAGACCTGCATGTGAAAACATTATATTGTCTTGCTGGTGTAAGAACTGAAAGGGTAAATAAAATCTGAAAGGTATATTAGGCACTGTAAAAGGGAAAGAATCTGTTCAAAAGGAAGGATGAAGAAAGAGACAAAAGAAAGAAAGAAGGGAAAGAGATCTATTTATGAAAGGAGAGCTTAGATAATTGAACTGCTGATTTTTGCTGGTCTATTGAAAGGAGTAGTTAATTTTTACATTTTTTTCTTCTCCTTTTTAATTTCTTATAACTTTTTTATCAATATTGCATGCTTATATCTGGTAATCTAAAAAACTAATTTGAAGACAACATTAGGCAATATAACAACTATAATTGAATTCCTATTATTTTGTTTAGTGAAATTCTGGATCATTTCTAGCTTTTTTTGTTTTTGTTTTTATTTTTGCTTTTTACTATTTTTTATGCTCTTTAAAAATAAAGCAAAGAATACTTGTTGTGGTGCCTAGCAACTTCCAGGCAGGCTCTCAGTGAATGGTGACTGTGCATTTGGATGACACCGCGAGTGGAAAGAATATGACAGCTGAAAAAGTTCAGGATCATTACCAGAATGTTTGCAGCAAAAGAAAATAAAGAGACATATGTGGAGGATTAAAGGTGGCCACAGATTAATTGACATTCCTCTACTAAGAAAAGGCGGCTGGTGGTTTCCTTTTTTTGTCTCTCAGAATGTTTGCCCTGGAGAAAGCCAGGCACTATTAGAAATGTTTGTTTACATTAAGGAAGTTATTTGTGAGAAAATCCAGGCTAGCCACGGAAGAGCCTATATAAAGAGATGTCAGATCTGAAAT
>NW_004524631.1:440824-442487 GCF_000260255.1 Octodon degus | reverse complement strand
AGACCTGAATCCTAAAGACTTGCATTATCAGATCTTTCAAATCATTAAGGCCTTCCAAGGCCACTTACGCCTCTCTCTGGGTTGTGAAGATCAGAACAACCTGAGAGCCCATCGGAGGACTTAGAAACACCAGCTTAAATAGGCCTCAGCAGGCTTCAAGTCAGTCAGTGCCAGGCTTCCTTTTGACCCATGCATTTAGACTACTGCTGTCATTACTTTCTCCTCTGCCTCTGGGCACTGAAATTATGAGCTGTGGCACATAAAGATCACCTTACCACAGTTATTTCATTGCTTTTGCTCGCGTGAAATGGCAAAGTCACAGATATGACCATAGCATAGTGGTACTTTGGCAGAACTGCCCATCTATCTTCTGCAGTGTGTGTCATGTAAACACTTTTAACTTTAATGCACCACACATGCATCATTCTTGAATGTTCGGTTTTATTGATGCAGAAGTAATTTCTGAAGGTTGTCATATGATGGGTGAAAACTTGAAAGTTCCTGCAATTTATGTTCATTTTAGATTATATTATATAATATTTAGGAACCATCAGCTTTCATTCAATAGTTGACCTAGAAATTTTAAGTTATTTTTTTATTCTATCAACCTTTTTGGGAGCATATAGCCTGACTGTGAAAAATCATATTCAAATATGAGTTTGAATACATAAACTCTTTTTACTTTGAATACATAAACTCTTTTTTACTTTTCCTAAAATGATTTTATTTCATCTCAGTTACATTTCACTGGACTTAAGATAGTAAGAGAAACAGGGAAAAAAAAATCTCAAAATGCATCTAGGAATGTGAAAGTTATAGGAAAAAAAGCAATTTAAAATATATTGCTCACTCTAAGTGATATATAAAGTAGAAGCTTGTGAGGAATAACATCTTGATCTACTTAAGTATACATCACAAGGTGAAATTAATACATAGTCACCATGCATAAATATGCTTCTTTCATACAAATAGACAGTATTTTGTTATGCACTTATTTTGAGTAACAATTATAAGGTGTCCAAGACATGTTCAAACCAGAGTTGCTGTGATCCTACCTTCCGTTGTCGACCTCACCCTCTTCTGGAAGAGAGATATGTGTGTCTAACAGTAGTAAATGGATTCACGCACTCTCTGCTTTCAAATCTTTATCCATCCTCTCATCACTAGATTCTTCTATTGGCCCTTAAAACCAATATTACTCTTTCCCATCTAATAGAAAAATAACACAAGAAAAAACCAGCCCTTCTAGAGGTGTTTGTTTGCTTGTTTGTTGTCTTGCTTTGCCTTCTCTTATTTGTAGCTGTTATTTCTAGATTTTTATCCATTCCTCTTCCCATAGCAGATTATTTCTGTTTCATAAAAGGTCAGTGGAACTGTCTTGCTTCCCCTATCTAGACATCTCTTTCCAGCCCTTAACCATTCCAACTAATCTAAATTTATTAGCATTTGGATTGCAAAGTATTATCCATGACTATTCTACTGTATCAGCTATCAGTCTTTTGTCATATTTATGTCTTAAACATTTCTCCTCCACAGTTGTACAGACCCAAGACTCATTCTTAAATATTCCTTTATTTCCTTTATATTCTACCTGGGTGAACTCATTAGCTTCTGGGGTGCCAACTACCATTGATATCACCAAGGTGCCTCTTCTTAGCATCTA
>NW_004524631.1:438287-440254 GCF_000260255.1 Octodon degus | reverse complement strand
CATTTATTGAATCCAAGACTCCTTAACTACTTATTTGCCTTTTTTCAGTAGTGTCTTAATTGGTGCTTTCAGGTGTATTATTCTGCATTTTTAGAGTTTGCTAAATTTTGACATTGGTATATCTCTTAGAAGAAAGAGCAGTGAACAGAGTCCCTATGATTTGCCTGTTTCTATAGTGCAGTATTTTTCAATAATATGGTATTCATACTACCATTTCAGCTCAAATTTCCATACAGGGTTTTGCCTTTAAATGCTGAAGGTAATGATTCCTTTGTGAGTGACTCATTCACTCCTTTCTACTTTGGCATATGCCTAACTCATCCTACAAATAGGAGGTTTTCTATGACATCTTTCCTTATACTTTTCATGAAGTTTCATTTCTTTCTTTTCTTTTTTTTTTTTTTTTTTGAAGTTCCATTTCTGAAGTCCATTCCCTAAAAGAAAATGTATTCTACTTTAATATATATTTTTAAAAGAGCTCTATTGTAGTAATAATCACATCATATTACTATAAGTCTTTACCTTGAATATGCTACTGTAGGCTTAGCTCCTTCAGTAACATGGACAAGGCACTTAAATACTGAATCAATGAATCAATTGACACTGATGATACTGCATAGATCATCAGTAAAAATTTCAACACCTGCTGGCTCACCTATACAACCAAATATTAAAAAATGACTATACAGGGCCAGGGAGATGGCTCAGTAGAGTAAGTGCTTCCCTGGCAAGCACAAGGGTCTGAGTTCAATCCCCAGTTCTGCCAAAAAAAAAAAGGACTGTAACAGTAACAATAACTAGAAGTTATAATATTTTACACCTTTCAAAGTTTCTTTTAATCACTTTCACTGCAACTATGAAAAAAATAATTGTTACTATGATAAGCCAGAAAGTTAAAGTTCAATGTTAGCTAGCTAAAACAGTGACAGAACTATAAAATCATGAAGGATTTCAAAGGCATATAGTATCATTTTCTGTCTTGATTGCCTAGATTTATGTCCTAGCCTCTCACTTGATAAAGTGGAATTCTCTTTGTAACTCCTGTATAAGATAATAGTGGTGTCTGCCCCATAAGTTCCAGTGAAGGGAAAATATCTACAATTTTTAACCAAGTGTCTTTAATATAGTTAGCATTCTATAAATATCAGTTATTGTGTTGCAAGCCCTATCTGGATGAGAATTACTAGACTTGCATAGCTAGAATCCATCTTTTACAACAATTAGGAGATTAAATTCATAAAATTATATAAGTTAATGCAATATCACCAGTGATAATAAAATAACAAGTTGTGAACACATAGCTAGAAGCTCAATTATATCTGTGTTAGTGGTTACTAGAGAGCCAGGCCCTAACTAATCATAATCTAGATCACAAAACTCTAGAAGAAAATAAGGTTACTGTGAAGGCCTGAATTCTGGATTTTCACAATTCATATATAGAACCCGTGCCCCCTAGCACCTCTGTCTATTCAGAGAATAGCCATATTTGGAGACAGATGTTTTAAAGAGGTGGCTAATTTAAAATGAGGCTGTATGAGTAGCTTCTAATTCTATCATGTTAGTGTCCCTGTAAGAGAAATTTTAAACAAAAAGGTAATAGCAATGTGCACACACAGAAGGAAGACCCTTTCAGGACATAGTGAGAAGTAGCTGTCTAATTGCCAAGGTTAGATGCCCCAGCAGATGCCAAACCTGCCAGTATATTGGTCTTGGAATACTGAACTCCATAACTGTGAGAAAATAAGTTTCCATTGTTTGTACCTCCCAGTCTGTAGTCTTCGTTAAAGCAGCTTGGCACTCTTGCCAGAGACTCACTCATACCATCCTGTAGTTTAATCAAATACAAACTAAGTCGTAAGAGATTTAGTGACTTGCTGCAGTTCATGCAGACTTTGCCAGTCATAAGCAAGCCAAATTCTACTTCAGGAATATAGCGTTTGTGCTCTGGCATTACATAAATTTAAATA
>NW_004524631.1:424666-438115 GCF_000260255.1 Octodon degus | reverse complement strand
ATTTTCCTGAACAATTAAACCTTTTGTTAAATGTTAATGATTCTGGATCAAGTCTGAGGCAGCTACACCAGGCTCATTGATATCACCCATTTAATAAGGAAAAATTGAACTTTTAAATAATCACAATAACTAGACATTGCATTCATGTAGAATTGTTCACTTTCTCAAAGTTCTTTTACCTCTCCTACTTAACATTTTATGATGAAATGTCAATTCTTAAAAAGTAAAATAGAAGTCAGCTTTTATGTAGAGAGACAGAAATGAAAACTTCAGGTGATAACAAATCTGTTTTTCTACAATTATTTTTATTGTATCCAAGACAGAGACAAACGATAAAGCAAAAATTGATGATAATGTCAGTATGATGAAAAATGCTCTTGAGTGAGGGCTGAGCTACCACACAATTTTCTTGAGAGGACCAACAGGCTTCCAAATGAGATATTATCTGTTGTCACCATTCTGAAAAATATAGCACCTGCTTCTTCTTGTTTCTTCTCCTTTGGATGACCTTCCTGGGTGAGTCTTGAGACTTACTGAACCAAACAACTTGGCTTTGTTTTCTTTGATCAGCAGCTCCTGAGCTCACGTTCTTTCAGATTCAACATTGAAGTACTATTGTCTACTTTGTAGTGTTCATCTATTGTTCAGACTTTCCAGTTTGCATTGCAGAGTGAAGAGGACACATTCACAAGCAACTTCACAAAAAGCTGCTCTAAGAGATGATGCACGCAGTTATTACTTACGGAACACAGTGTTCCGAGCTTAACGCTCTGTCCTAGTTTCCATGTGCTTATTTCAGTTTTTCTGGAAGTTAAAAGCTAATCTGATAGGTCACAGTTCTAAGTCATTTGCTAATTTAATAAACATTATTAATGGAAGATTTTTACTCTGTGTACCAGGAATAAGCCCAGAGAGAAAAAAGAAGAAAAGTCCTCAAAAAATCAGTCTAAAATTGAATAGTTCAATAGGATAGCCAGTGACCACAGAAGGATATTGAAGATTAAACTTAATGAAATATTTTTTCAAACCAAAGAATTCAGTTCTTCACTCACACTACTCATTTTGTACATGCTCAATATTTACATATGTCAGAGGCTACCATGCAACGCAGTGAGGAAGAGCATTATCAATGTTACCAAAGGTTCTTTATGGGTAGAGTTTTATATATTTTGATCATTTCATACTCTGATAAAAACATAGTTTAATTCTGTTCATGATGGGTAACACTGGAGAAATCTGATCTTGTTTAACCATGATGTGGTAAAAGCACCTGATGAGTACTTTTTAAATAACAAGCTTTCATATATGCTAAAAAATATAAACAAATATATAAAGGATTTTTTGAAATATTGTTCTTTGCAACAATGGGAAATATGATTCCCGTGATCACTTCAAGCATGTCAGTGAAGGGCTGGTGACACAGTTCAGTGGACCAAGTACTTGCGTAGGTAAGCACAGGCACAAGGCTTGAGGCACCCCATACCAGCCTCACCCCTGGCCCACAGAACCAGTGATGGAGTCTAGGCATGATGGCACATGCCTGTGATCCCAGAACTGAGGAGTCAGAAAACAGGAGGATCACTATGAATCAGAACTGCATAGTGAGACCCTGCGCGCGCACACACACACACACACACACACATACACACACACAAAGTAGGTGTCAGTCACCATAGTAGGTAGCAGATCGTGGTAGTTTGTCTCCTGAGGGCTTCAGCTAAACAGTAGGGATCAGCACAGTGACAGAATTGGTTTTTGCAAGGTCAGCGAGTACTGTCAGGGTAGCAAAGAAATCCATAGTAGGTGCTTACATGAAGATCTGTCTCTCTAGAGGAGGAGAGAATCAGAAATGCAAATATGGCAGACAAAGCTGGGCGTAAGAACCAGAGGAGAAAAGTGACATAATCATGGCACAAGCAAGTGTATTTCATTAGAAGCTTGTTGTTTCTTCAAACTGTATTGATCATGAGACTTCACAAGTGAAATCCATGTCAATCTTTTCCTGAATCAAGAAGAGTATCTTTGAATTATATGGGTCATGTTTAAGATTAATATGACAATTGCACCATGACAACTGAATGCTGCTATGACGATTATATTTCAATTAATTTCTTAATAATTTCAAGTTAGTTGCTTCTCTGATACTTCTCTGATGGTGTACCCATATAGTCATTAGTTAAAAATTTAAATGGTAGGGACCAGAAGCATAGCATCTAACTAGCAAGCACATGATCCTGAGTTTGAATTCCAGTACCAAAAAGCCAAACAAACAAAAATTTAAATGATAAATTAATTTGTCCAGACAGTGACAGAACATTATCAGCATTATTGGAAAGTGTACAGGCTTATTAACATTCACAGCCAATAAATGCATTTATGATAATGGAAGCAATTATATTCATCCTAAAAATATAAGCATTTTCAAACCTTTTTTTTTTCCCTGTATCAGTACAAAGACATTTCAAAGTTATTTGAGCCTTACACATGACAGAAGTTTTCTTTCAACTCTCATGCGGTCCTAGGATTTTAATTTATGATCCTCTTCATATGTTAATTTTATAACCTGGTCTTGTGGTTGGAATGTGTGGAGAATGCTGGTGGGGTGGGGGTGAGTAAATACAAAGAGTGTAGAAGCAAATTTCAACATTTGGTGGTCATTTGTAAGTTCATTGTCTTTGAAAAAGCAGTGCTAGTAAAAGTGAAAATAATTGAAATATAGAGCCTAAACACAATCTTTGACAATAATGATGAGGCAAGATTATAGACAAGTGATAGGAGAAAGTTAGATAAAAATTAGAGGTGGTGTTAACAGGAGTAAAACAGTGGAACTACTAGGTTTTTTTTTTGTTTGTTTGTTTTCTTTTGATTTTGCAGTGCTGGGATTGAATTTAGGACCCTGCGCTTGTCAGGCAAGCACTTATTCTACCAAGCTATCTCCCTGGCTCTACTTGTTCTATTTATAAACATAAATGTTAGCAGATAGCATTTCGATATTTTCTAAGTAGATTTGGACTGTTTCTAGTCTCTTTAAAATGGTGGTTCAGTAGTAAGAATAAATGTCTATATTACCCACAGAATAAAATATAAATAAATGTGATTAGTCCCCAGCTCCAGAAAATTCCAACATGGCAACTGTTTCCTGCTTAGATCTCTAAGGATATCTCTATTTAAAAATACCAGGCATGTTTTCTTAACTGTTGGAGAAATATCAAGGGATTCAGTTGTTATAGTAGTCGACCTATTTTGTCTTCTTTGAGTCATGTGAGTTAACTTCTCTCTGTGGATTTAAAACTCCTCATATGAAAAACTTAGGCTACAAGTTCATGTGCAGAGAGTATCACAGCAAGAACAGCACTTGTCAAACAACCATTATTGGGTCTTCATTACTGGGGCCCTCAGAGGATAGTCTGGCTGGAATCTCCTCTGCTTCTTGCCACTTTTCAAGGTGGCTCCTACCACCCTTCCTTTAGGAGCACTTGAGAGACAACCCAGAGGCTGATGGTTTGGTGATGAGCCGCAAAATTCTTGACCTTGATAACTCCTTATTTAAATGATTTCAGTACATGTTTAGAAGTAGAAGGATTCTGCTGCATGTGGTCTTCATTGTAGTCCATACAGAATCATTATGAATTTTAGCAAAAATAAGGAATGAAGTACAAGGAATGATCAAATCCAGGAAGATTTATAGGTATAGTCTTACCAGGCAGGCACTTATTCTACTCTGCTATCTGCCTGGCTGGAATGATCAAATCATAAAATGAATGTTTACATTTTCTAAAAGGTACGATAAAATTGGCACAAAGAACATAGCTGAAGTTCCCTTCTATTTTTGAATACGCTTATTCTACCCTTCCTCCACTAACTAAAGCATTTCTAGAAGTCCTTTTTAGTGTCTTACAAGGTACAATCCAAAAAGGCTGTGAAAGCTGCTGCTGAGGGCTGCCCAAAGGAAAAGTAAGCTCGTAAAAATATTGCGTAGCCTCATCTGCCATATTCAGAGGCGGCGCTCACCGTGCGACTCCTGGTTCTTCGCTAAAGTCCAAATCATTGTGCACAGTATGCATTCTGAATTAATCCAGGACATCAAATAATTCCCCAAAATACAACTAAGAACATGAAAGACGACTTTTGGAACTTCCAAAAGTGGCAAGAACGATGGATAACCATGTTCCTAGTGAGGCAGAGTATTTTTGAGGGACATCAGTGGTCATGTGTTTTTTTTTTCAAAATTTTATTGATAAACAGATAGCAATGAGACAGTTTCAAATCAAATCAGAAGTACAGTTTCAACAAATAACACACTGCATATATTCTTCTTAGTGGTTAATTGCTATACAAGATGTGGACTTGAGATACAATTTACAAACACCATTAGAACAAATCATTCTATTCATTAAGAGAATGCAACTATATATCTATCCTAACCACTTTGAATACACAGATACAAAATGGACATTCATTGGTATACCCCATTTTTTCTAAGTTCCGTTATTGAATATTATAGGTGTGCAAACTCAGCAAAATATTCTAAAAGAGTCCAGTAGCCCATATTAGTATTGGGTCTTCTGTTTAACTGGCAATGTCAGAAATTATTGACCTGAGTCCCCCACAGCTCAACATAACAACATGGCTTTACTTCCTATATTTCGTCTTCATACTTTTCTACTGGATGGGTAAGACCAAGGTAAAGCAGGACCTGTGCAACAAGAGTTGTAGCTTTTGGGTCTGAGAAGGTCAATGAAATGCCCTCAGGATTTATCCTGAGATCCTGTACCTCAGATTGTAGAACCTTTGTCAGTGCAGCCATGTGGATGAGTCATGGCCATTGCTTGGCCAATGTGCTCTCTGTGAAAGCCTGAGTGTCTTCTCCCCATGTGACTCTTCTTAGGCACACTCTACGTCATCAATCACTTTCGTCTTTGGCCCCATAATCTTCTTGATTAGAAAATTTGGGACACTACCGAGGTACAGGTCATGTGTTTTTGACTGGTATATACTATTTACACTTTTAAATTATTCACTGTATTTTTAGATCATACCTCATATAGCTACTTAAAGAACCTGGAGTTTTGTTTGTTTGTTTTTGTTTTTTCCATTTATGTACTTGGTACAGGGTCTCACTACGCAGCATGGGCTCATGGTGATCCTCCTGTTTTCAGCCTCCCCAGCACTGGGCTTACAGGCATACACCCCCATGCCCAGACTCATTCGCCAGCTCAGCATGCCCCAGGGGCAGGGCTGGTGCGGTCTGCAGGGCCGGGGATTGAACCCTGGCCCCTGCAGTTGCCAAAACAGGGGCTTAGTCCTCTGAGCTATATCACCAGCCCTAGAATCTGTTGAAAGAGTAGAAAACTAGTTCTGAACTAGATCCTGGTGGCACTGGATTTCTCAGTACCTGTGCACAAGTATGAGAGTGAGAGCAACAGCAAGGATTGTTAAGCAGTTGCAAGTGTTTGTTTTTGCAGAGAAGGGGATTGAACCCAGGGCTTTTGTAATGAGGCACATCCCAAACTTTTTTTCTTCAGACTGCTTTTGGGTAATTAACTAAACTGCTCATGTGTGAATCAAACCTATAATCATCTTGCTTTAGCCTCCCAAGGTGCTGGGATATCAGGCGTACATTGCCACACGTGAATTCATTTCAGCTTTTTACACAAGACTCCATTGAGCATCTTCCACTGCACAATTATGTTAAGAAGGGTGTTTAGAAATACAGCCTTTCAGAAAAATGCTTGTAATAGACCTCCTCTCTTGGTGCCTGTTGGCTACTCATTCATTAGCTAAATCTTGAATGTGATGACATTTGTTCTCTTGACAGTTAGAAAACTAAGATTTAAAGAAGCATGAAATGTGTAGAGTTGGCTGAAACAATTTGAACCGTTAATTGTTGTCACTATAGTGTATTAGAGATGAGATTTAAAAATCACCAGCAAAAGAAGGGTCTCTAAAATAAACTATTTTTCTGTTTTTCTTTTGTTTAAGTGAAACTATTTTTCTTGCCTTTTCAGGGCAACAAACAAGGCGAAGAAGCTGGTAGCAAGCTTCTGTGAGATAAATGTAATAAATTATGCCAACTACTGCATAATATCAACACGATACAAATAAGCACTCTGAATCTTGAGCTCCTAATTTAAATGTCTTGAATTAGATCGCCAAGTCCTCTTCAAGAATAGGATCCACGAACCTTGACTTCTCAAGTAGTGAAAGATCAATATATTGTTCAATTATTTCTCTGAATATATGTTAGAAGAAAAAAGACCTTGAAAGTATTCATGTTTAGAAAATGTACAGAGCCTGAACAGTGGGTATTCTACATCATGTACAGTTTACTCATTTCATACTCTAGAGATTGTAACAAGTACTCAATTTTAGTTGTCTTAGATGCTATTACACAAGGACTTACTATTTTCTTTTACTGTCTTATCTCAACAAATTGGGACATTTGCTTTTCAATTCTATTTTCTATTCAATTCCATAAGCTTAAATGCAAATAAAGGCTTTGCCTATTTTATAGAAGCCACTTTTATTTTATGTATTTATTTGTTTATTTACTTATTTGGTACAGGGTCTTGCTATGTAGCTCAGACTTATAGTGATACTCCTATCTTATCCTCCCCAGTGCTGAGATTATAGGTGTGCACCACCACCAGTTGTGGGGCCCATGCAACATGTCCATGGTTCCAGAGCTGGCACTACATGCAGTACCCCGGAGTGAACTCAGGTCCTTGCACTTGCCTAGCAGGCACTTAGGCCACTGAACTATTTCCCCAGCCCAAGCCACTTTTAGAAATTAGGTATATGATTAGCTAATTCTTCTATTCATATCCCAGAAGTTATCTCTCATTGTAAAAACACCTCAAGATTAATTATTCCAAGGACACTGGAACAATTTTTGATTTGTATTTATGTTAATATTTCTTATAATTCTGTTTTTAGTTATTTTAACATGAGTTGGTGATACTCTCCCTAAAAGGATTTCATAATCATTATGTTTTCTCTAAAATTTCTGGCTTTCTCAACATATAATCTCAACAAGATGTACAATGCCTCATGTCTTCTCATAAAACTTATCAATAACTGAACAAGTGTATCATAGTGTTGTTTATAGTAATGTAAAAGGATAAGGTTCAGATATGGCTTTAGTAGTTTTTTAAACTATGTCATGAATTAATTATGTCTAAATGGTCCTCAATTTCCACAAGGGGCAAATAAAAAACATCCAAAATACTTTTTTTCTTCTTCACTTGGGACAATTTACAGAACATTTTCCTGACACATTTCTGATGTCACACATAAAATCACTGAACTGAAATTGGAATGTCGAATACATGACAGTGTCTCATATAATTACTACATTATGATTTTTCAATGTATATTATTTTTTCTAAATGCAAATTTCAAGATCACTGAAGTATTTTTGCTTCATTAATAAGGAAAACGAGTAGCTTTACTGTATTTACAGTTCATAGCACTACAACGAAGAAATGGACTTAGGAGCTCCAGCCTCTCTCATAAAGTGTCAGGCAGTGAGGCCCGGTGACCTCTTTTGTGATGGGTTACCTAAAGTTCACAAGAAAAAATAGTGTCTTGCTCTTTTGAATTTTCCTTATTTTTATAAAATATTATGTAATACAGCTATACAAATAGGTGTACATAAGCACAAATATGTGCACATAAATACACGCAGATGCACATCAGATTGCAGGATACAGGTCTGAGTCATATAAGGTATTCAACATACATTTATTGAACTGATGCATAATTATGCAGTCATTATTAAATGCATAAGATCAAATGTATATCAGTGAGGGTGTTGAAGTCTAAATAGTTAGAAAGTCAAATAAAACTGAATCCATTGAATTCTTATTCTTCAAATGAAGATGAGATACATTTTAAGAATGCCTTAAAAAGGAGGATATTCTATGAACTTTTAAAAAATATTAACATTCAGAATATTGAAATGTAATGCTTTGGTTATTATCAGTGTAATTATCCCTTCATATTCATAGATTTTTCTATTATCTCTGGATCTTTATCTTAGTTTTAAACATTTCAGTAAGACATGCAATTAAAGATATAAATTCCAAATCAATCCGGTTTTATAGTTTTTAGTGATTCTGTGGAGATTTAGTGATAGAAAGAGTATAGATCAATAGATAAGATGTCACTGAAGAATTATCTGTGGATTTTAATTATTCTGGCCAATGCTAATTTTCCTTTGAATAGATAATTAGAAAACACATCTTTGTAATAACATATATGGAAAAGCTCTATAGGCTCCATTTGGCAGCAAATAAGAACCAGGAGTGTGACATAGCTGTTAGAAAGATAATTTCACCTTATATTCCTCTGAGAAAGTTTAGAAAAAATGAAATGGAAGTAATAGTCGCTGTAGTTCTCAATACAGTTGTCAAACCAAGATTCTCTGGAAACTTTAACCTTACTTCAACCACTGATGAATGTAACTTTTTTGAAACAAACTTTTTGTAGATGTAGTCAAATTAGAAGGAGGAGATAATGCTTTAACAAGTTACTGCATTATTCATTCATACGGTGAATAATGTCCTGGTATGTAGACAGATTTTAGACACAGAGATATACAGAAAGAAGGCAGGTGAAGACAGGGGTGAGAGTAGAGTAACAATTGTCCAGGCTAAAGAATGCATCCACCACAAGCTAGAAAGATAGGAAGCGGGAAGAATTTTTGTCTAAAGCTTTCAGAGAGAAATGTTTGCCTTTCAGCCTTCAGAACTTCTTACAATAAATGCATGCTATTATAAGCCACTCGGTTGTATTTTATAGCAGCCATAGGAAATGAATAGCGACAAATATATTCACCATTAGATTTGTATTAAATGGGAAAATGCTTAGGACAATATTAATAGAGAAAATAATAATCAAGATTTTTCTACTTTCTAGTATTAGGTATTATTTAATAGTATCTTTCTAGAAATATTGTTAGGTATGAGCCCATGCAATCAACCAGACCAGGCATTTGGACATGAGTACAAGGTTTATTGGGGCCAGCAAGAAGGCTGACTGTCTAGCAGACCAAGACAGCAGCAAACAAGGCAAAGCACAGTGATTTTAAGGAGTGGGGAGGGGGTTGTGGGCTGGAACGGCAGAGGGAGAGTTAATCTCAGCAGGGCTACCTGGTCCTTGGGGGACCCTGGATGTTAACAAAGTTTCTGTGGTTGCTTGTCCAGGTCAAAGTCAGGCAGACTTGTTCTGCGGATTGGGCTTGCTCTGCATGAGGCCAAGGAGGAGAGAGTCTGGGGATAGGGTACCTGGGAAACCAAGAGGGAGAGTGTCTGGACAAGATGCCTGGGAAACTTTGAGTCCTGACCTATCATATTGTTTCCCTTAAAGGCCTCTCATCAAGGTTTCACTGAATTATCATACTATCCTTAAAAACAAACCATTAAATAATCGAGTGTTTTCAGTTAAAATCTCAAAGAAGCATCATTTGCTGTGTTTTGGGTTTATTCTCTTCTGAGCACTCATTTAAACTGGTTTTATTTACACACTTATTTACTGTTATTGTTAGAGTTTAGTTTGTCCGTTACTACAGTCATGACTGGTGCACAGCGAACAAGAAAAGCTATTTGTAGAATCTCTTGATGTGATAACAGAAGTGAATGTCCAACTTTGTGTGAAGCAGCTCTAGGCTTTAGCAGGTACAATAGGAGAAAAAATTGTCCCAACCACAGGGGGACTTCTTCGGGCTCAACTGCAATGATGAGCTATACTTGAAATCATCTCTGGAGGAGAGGCATCGAGGCTCTGCAGTTGCCTGATTCAGGGCAGTAGGCTTTTCAGAGAAAATAAGGCTGGATCAGTCCACTGAAACCTGGGGGATGTCAGCAAAAGGGCTCATGAACTCTCAAGTGAAATGGCCACTGTGCTTATAAAATAAATGTGAAATCTGACATTAAATTAAATCTTACTGCCCAATTAGAAAAGAAAATAAAAACCGTGAGTTAAATAATTAAAATGTGCTTAGTTTGTCCAAAATAAAAACAGCAAAACAATTAACGAAGTTATTTCATTCTTGATTATAGATTCTCTCTCTCTCTCTCTCTCTCTCTCTCTCTCTCTCTCTCTCTCTCTCTCTGCTACAGGGATCAAATTCAGGACCTTGTGCTTGCCAGGCAGGCTTATTTCCTCGGCATAGCCCTATAGACTCACTTTTTCTGAACTTTAGATGTGCAGTGTTTCCTCTCATTCCATTAATTCTGTGAACAATCTTGTCCTGTTTTCTTACATAGCCCTTAAAACTGTCCAATTATATATAAGGTTGATTTATTTGCAAGAAAGAAACACTCCTGAAAATTTACCTCAGTGTTGCTTGGTGTGGTGTTGCACACATACAAAACTATGGTCAACCAATGTGGTTACAAGCGTGATTACTCAGGTAAAATTAATTAAATTAAGATCAAGCGGGGAAGTGAGTCACATAGCAAGCAAGCACAAATACAGAACAGGGGCTTTTTCTGTAGGGAGTTGGGTTAGTGACTCTTCCTGGCTTTCCCAAAGTGATAGAGACTTATTTAAAACATCAGTCAATCTCTGATGTTGATACTTAAGGAGTTACAAGGGTGCATTTGTTCTATCTTTTAACTTGGGGTCTAGCCCTCTGCAGAGGTGCTTGTCTCTCCCACAGCTCCAAAGTATGTCCTCATTCATACTGACTCCTCTGAGGACCTCACACTGTCTGACTGTCTATGATATTTTTTATCTAACTCAGCTGCCTAGAACACTACTGTATATGTTAAAAGAAGAATTAATATAAGAAGAAACCTGCTTCTCTTTTTTTTGTCTTTATTTATTTTGATTAATGATCACCTGACTTTTGTTTTCTAATGTCTACTTTGTTAAACCTCTACTAAATTGCAATTTTTATTTTATCTATAATAATGAGTACACACACACACACACACACACACACACACACTAATTATTGTAACCATATTGGTTGACCATAGTTTTGTACATGTGCCACATCACACCAAGCAACATTGAGGTAAATTTTCAGGAGTGTTTATTTCTTGCAAATATATATTCCTTTTGGATGAAATGAACAGTAAATAAAATCCTGAGGATCATAGAATTTAAAACAAAAATTAACATTTAAATGGTACAGTTACCTTGCTCCCTATATTTGCAGGATCACATGTTCAACCAAAATATTAAATATTTAAAATGCTTACATCTGTCCTGAATATATACAGATTTCTTTTTTGTCATTATTTCCTAAATAATACAGTGTAGCACTTACATATATGTTTTCATTGTATTAGGTCTTATAGGTATCCTAAGTATAGTACAAAGTATAGAGACATATATGTATAAATTATATGAAAATACTATATCATTTTATGAGATAGGCATTTATAAATTTTTTAAAACACTACTAAGAATTCACCTAAAGAACATAAAACTATATTGATTGATAGATTGCGGTACAGGAGATTGAACTCAGGACCCTGTGCTTGCCAGGCAGGCACTTATTCTACTGAGCTATCACCCCAGCCCACAAAATTGTATTTTTATTTCATTTTACTTTATTTGTATTTGGAGACAGGGTCTTGGTAAGTTGTCAGGCTAAACTTGAACTTATGATCCTTGTACTTGAGCTTCCTAAAGAGCTAGAATTATAGGTGAGAGCCACTACACCTGGCTCATCTATGGATTTTAATATCTAGAGTGAAATATTTCTTCTTATATGCTCAGCGATGACCGTGTAATAATTCTCTTTATATAGTTTGCATTGTATTGTTTAACATCAATACCACTTCATATTGCTATTGCTTTTAAAATTATAACATATAAACATTCCTATATCATTTTTATTGTTTTTC
Source organism: Octodon degus (assembly GCF_000260255.1). Classification (NCBI taxonomy): domain Eukaryota; kingdom Metazoa; phylum Chordata; class Mammalia; order Rodentia; family Octodontidae; genus Octodon; species Octodon degus. The sequence goes on along the minus strand of NW_004524631.1, from coordinate 426,254 downwards.
TGTAGTTAAGATTTATTAATTTATGACTTCAATTCAACACAAAAATTTTAACAGCTCTTATAGCAACAGCCAGTGAAGTTATGGATAAGAATAAAAAAGGTTTTTTTCTTTTTCTCAAAGAGCTTATATGTTAAAAAAAAAAAATAAGAGCTTACATGTTAACAAGCAATTTATATGGGGGAATGAATATAGATCAGTACAATGTTCCTGTGATAGTACTATATTTTTAAAATTTAGCATATATTCCTGTGACTACATCTTGGTCCGTATTAATCATAATTGTGTTTCTTTTCTTGGTGTTATTGATAATTTTTATGTTTTTAATAGAGTACCAATTAAAATTAAAATTAAAATAGAAAAAGTTAAATGTGATATAGAATTTGTTATAATACATAGTGTTGTCTTCCAGCCAATTATTCATATAACCAGACATATGCATGTAAAATTAGAAGAAAGAACATAATTGTGTTTCTTAAATGACATTTTAGCATTAGCCTATCTCTACAGAATAATAAAACTAATGCTTATCAAGCTTGTGTTGAGCATAAAGTTTTTTCTAAGAATCCTAGTAGATTTTAATATTTATCAGGATTGTGTGATACAGAACAAGAATGCCTGGAGCCTTTAAAAAGAATAATCTACAATTCACCACCAGTGTCTTTAAAATGTAAAGTATCAGCCTTTTTAAAAAATGAGGACACTTGTCAAATGCTAATCTTGGAACTAGTTAACTGCTGTTTTTGCAGTAGCAGCTAGCTGTAGTGCTGGGAAAAATATTGTAAAAAACGATTCCTACTTTTTTTTTTTTTCACGTTATCAAAAAGCTATAGCTCACCCTTACTCATTTATAATTGCTGGAGCTGTTCCTCACAATGTCTTCGGGTACATATAGAAATGACGGCTAGACCTGGCCCTTATTTTACAGTTAGATAATTGGAAGGGGAAATTGGCAGTCATTACTCCCTTATTTGCTCTTTAAGCATTTTAGGTGTTCCAAAAATAGTTAAGAAATTTGCAAAGATTAGATCATTAAAAATTTTACTTAAAATTATAGCTAACATTTTACTGAACTATAATTTGCTCTACTGTTAAAATACTTTCTATTACTTCTGTAGGCCACGATGTGTTTATATATGTAATATTTCAATCATGTATGTAGGGAAATATAAAATGTATTGAAGAGTTTTGATGAGGAAATTTTGGGGGAGGAGGGATTACTGGCTGCTGGGAAGAGGCCTAAAGACATAAAGATTATAGAAAGGTAGATAGCCATCTCTAAAAGTAGAGGACATGTAAGTAAAACACATACACACACACACACACACACACACACACACACACCCCCACACCCCACCACCCCACCACCACACCCATCTTCAAAATACTTCTCACTTGGGAAATATTTGAACCTTAGATTTAAGGTCAACACCCACTGGAAAGTTTCCTATAACTTCCTCAACATTGTCCTGTCCTCTGGAATTTTATGTCCTGTATAATTTGCCTATAACTTTGACCTTCAGGTAAACTTTCCCCCGAGCAAGTGTAGTGATAGTGAAGGGGGTGGTTGAAAATAAACAACAGGTGCTCT
>NW_004524631.1:422150-424566 GCF_000260255.1 Octodon degus | reverse complement strand
AGATTATAGAAAGGTAGATAGCCATCTCTAAAAGTAGAGGACATGTAAGTAAAACACATACACACACACACACACACACACACACACACACACACACACACACCCCACCACCACCACCATCACCACCACCACAACCACCACCACTATCACCACCTAATCCAATTGTATTGTTTTCATTAGTTCTGGGTGTCTATTCAAAAGATGAGGAACTTTCTTCCCAGGAAAAATCAGAAGTATTAATCTCAAGCTTAAGTAGTATTTGAGTAACTCCCTTTTCAGAGGTTAAAGTATCTTATCAGGACCTTTGACTTTATTAGCATCACAAATGGAGAATGACATTCTTAAGGCAGGGAATAACAATGAACTGTCCAGAGCTTTGTGACTCTTTCCCAAGTGTTCGCTGTTCCCCTTGGGTTGTTTCTTTGTCTTTCAGATAGTTAACAGTAAAAGCTTCAAAATAAAAAGAGCCTAAAGGTTTTACACCTGAGCCAGGAGGTTGAGAGGGCCCAGAATAGAAGGAAAGGGGCCTGAGGATGGCTTACCTGGATGGAAGGAACTCTGGTCTGGGCTTGGCTGGGCTTCCCATGAAATCATGACTACAGTTTCCTTTGACTTGAAGAGCTCATCAACCTGTTTCAGTGTGATATCTGCCTTCGTCATTCATGAGGCCCTTCCGCCAACACTGGAAGTAGAGGTGGATATGTTGCTTATAATCTAGGTTAATGTTAGATCATTAATAGTATTCTGGATGCTTCCTAGTTCATTTTGAAATCTTCTAATAATAATATAATATTCATTATTCATCTTGCTACTAGGAGATTGTGGTAGAGTTTTCAAGAAGACATTTCAAAGAGATGATAAAATTGTCTATTCTATAAATCAAAGGTAAGATCTTCATTTCAAAAGAGAGTTATTTTTAGGATGAATGACATTTATTTTCTCTGTGGTTCACAATATCCTTGGTTTTGTTTCTATCATAAAAACCTTAATTAAAAATTCTTGTTATCAGGAAGTTATTTTATTTCTTATACTCCATTTTCCCTGTCACGTTTTTAAAAAAATATTTATTTTTTATCATTAAGGGCTTTGCTTTTTAAATGTTGCCTAGTATTTGTAGTAAAATCTTCTCTGTCTCTTCTATAACAGTAACACTAGCAGTAATATAATCAAAACAAAAACTCCATGAACTTTCTAATTTTTTTTTTTAGAATATACATTAGGGAATTGTTAAGCAAGCAAAAATCAGCCTTTTCCCAAAATCAACACTGTGGAAACATCAGTTCTGTGGGGAGTTGTCATTTCGCCATTACTTAAAAGGCCACATGACAACTCAATGATTAACCTGTAGTATTGATACAGGGAAATCTCCAAATGACACAGGGAGAAAAACTGATCTCTCAGCCTAGAAAGTACCTGGGACAATTTCACGTGGTCTAAAAGCGAAGAATGAATTTTAGGAACTAATGGAGGTTATGAACAGAATATACTTACTGGGGGAAAGAGTGGGTGATCCCCGGGAAGCTGTCTCTTCCAGGAACTCTTAGAGGAAAACTATGCAGTGAGGTGGGTGTAAGGTAGTGGAGAAGGCATGGGAACTCCCTTAGGTGGGCATGAGGTGGGACAAAGCTACAGTCAACCAATGAGATTACAAGCAGCATTGGTCAGGTAAAATTGATTAAATGCAGTACCAAATGGGGAAGCAAATAACGTAGCAAGTGGGTATGAATACAGGACAGGGTCTCTTCCTGTTGGGGGTTGGGCTAGTGACTCATTTGGGCTCTTTCAAGGTGACTGATACCTATTTAGACTATCAATCCCTGATGCCCATCCCTAGGGAAGTATGTAGCTGTGTTTCCTCTTTTGTCTTGGTCTTAAGGTGTGGCCCTTATGGGAGTGTCTCTGTCTTCCAAGTTGTAAAGCCACCTTGCCTTCCATCTTGTCTCCTTGAGGACCTGGCCCTGTCTGACTGCCTATAATATTTCTATCTAATTCAGCTGCCTACAACAGTATGATGTTAACTTCCTACCTTGCATGCGCACAAGACCTATGCATACATCACTAGATGCTCTAGCCACATGACCTCTCTTAATACTATGTCTTTTCAAGATCCAACATAATGTCAGAAGTCCTCTTGGTTTTCTAAATGTGTATCATTTCTAATGTCATATCAATTACTACTATACTCTCTTTAAAGTAATTTTTGTAGAAGAAGGTAATAAAAGAAAAAGACAAGAACAAAAATATAAGCTTTCTTAAAAGCAGGCTGTAATAGTCAATCATATGTCCCATCTTGCATAACTATAGCTGTTAATCTGAGCAACAGATTTGATGATAAAAATAGGTAATATACCATTCATTGTCAATTAGCTCATCTTGTTTGGAAAATCTGTAATATATATAATGATGTAAATATTTT
>NW_004524631.1:420641-422050 GCF_000260255.1 Octodon degus | reverse complement strand
TCAGATATATAGTAGTTCTCCTGTTTTCAGCCTCCCAAGATCTGGGATTATAGGCACCCGCCACCAAGCCCAGTCCCAATTCCTGTCTCAGCTTGCCCTGGGGGCACGGCTGACACAGCATACCAGGGATCGAACACCAGTCCCTGTATCTGCCTAAGAAGCTATCTAGCTGGCCCTGCTTTTGCTTTTCTTGCTTTTGTTTTTACTCTTCAAAAAATATTTTTAAAAGTCCATTTATAATAAAAAAGTCCATTTCAAGTACAAATGTTTATGTGTGTATATCTATTTATCCATATTTATGTCTAAGTCTAGGTCAATCTGTCTCTTTCTCAAGAGATAAAGCATCCCGATCCACTTAGTCACTAACTTTAGTTAATATATACGTTAATTTTTCCTGGAAAAATTACTTCTAGCAATATCAAAGTTATTGTACTCCATCAAGCAAACATATAAGGTCAGTTTTCAAACAACACCTGGCTATCCTTAGAACTGAGACCAATAGCTAATAGACCCATAATGACTTGTTGAAAATGTTCCTGTGGTTTTTCCAAACCCAATCCACAGCAGAAGGACAGGAGAGGAAGTAGGAGAAAGAGATAGATCTATATGTAAAAGCAGAATGATTTGTACAACTGTACTGTGGATATCTGCTGGTCTTTGGAAAGGAGCAGTTGATGCTTATTTTGTTTTGTCTTCTTTCTTCAATTCCTTTATCTTTTCTCTTCTTAATTTTCTATATATTTCTTTTTCTCTTTTTTCTTCCAATTTTTCATGCATGTCTGTTACTATGAACAACTAATCTGAATTCAACACTATGCAATAAAACATATTATGAAATTCATATTATTTTGTTTGGCAAAATTGTGCATCGTTTATAATTTTTCTGTTTTAATACTATTTTATACACTCTTAAAAAATTAAAACCAAATCCACACAACAAAATCAAATATAATGGTCCCCACTTTCTTTCTGATGGCGTTGTTTCACCTTTGGAACCCGCCTTTTGCTCCCTTACAATATATCAACATACTCAACTTTTGTGTGTTTCTTGATTATGAGTAAATCTTTACACCATCCCCTTCCTGCAGGGGCCTTTTACATACTGCTGGCCACACAGCCAAACCTTTACTCCTTTGCATTGCTTTGAATTGCATATGTATAATTATCAGTGACATTAATAAATTTGCACACACTATTTAATATAAAAATAAGAATTGAGAAAAGTCGGGAAAAATCAATGCCAAATAAAAGAAACACCTGCAAATTGTATTCCTGGAATATAGTACTAGAAATCAAAACTTGCTTCTTTTCAGGGGCTGGTGAGATGGCTCAGTGGTCTAAAGCACCTACTTAGAACAAACTTAGCAAAGCACAGGGACCATGGTTCAATCCCCCAGCACCACATGCCA
>NW_004524631.1:416512-420541 GCF_000260255.1 Octodon degus | reverse complement strand
CTGAATGTCAGATTGTTTCCTCATATTTGGGAAGTTTTCTGCTATTACTTCTGCCCATATTTTTTTATGTCATTTGTATTGACTCCATCTTTCTCATGGATGCCTATTAGTCTCACATTGTTCATCTCTGCATCATCTTGCAGGTGATGGATTATTCTTTCCTGCATCCTCGTTGGTTTTAAGAGATACTTTCTTACCTTTTCACTAGCTGCACCAGCATCTTCAAGATTGAAACTCTGTCTTCACATTTACTTAATTGGTTTTCAAGCTTGTGATTGAGGTTTTAATTTCTTCTATATTTCTTTGACTCTGCTTCATATGATCTATTTCTTTCTTGTATTGCTCGTTCAAGGAATCTGTCATTTTTCTCATCTCCTCTATTTTTTTTTACCAATGTCTTTTTTAGAAGCAGTTATAAATTCTTTTACTGCAGTGTTTTTTTCAGATTGGGTTTCCTGCCTATGTTTCTGTAGTTGCTTCTTTACTTCATCTGCTATGAGATCTAAGAGTTCTTTTTTTACTTCAGAAAAGAATTGTGCTCTTATTACCCCTATATCTTTCTGCTGTTGGTTATTTACTATCGACGCTATTAATTCATGCAATTGAGCTGAGCTAGTGTCCTCCGCACTTGTTCTGGGTGGGCACTCGATTTCCTCCATATGTTTCTGCATTTGATTCTTTACTGCAGATTCTATTAATTCAGGTATTTCTTTTTTCATTTCCAATCTGAGTTCCTCTATACCTTTCTGCAGCTGTTTCTTTACTTCAGAAGCCATTGATTCATTGCTTTCAGTTGTGTGATTCCCAATTTGTTCTGTGTTAGTGTCCTCTGCACTTGTTATGGGTGGGCTTGGGTTCTGAGGTTGCATTTTGTTCCTTTGCGTCATTTTGTGTAGCACTGTCTTTTGACCTTTGTTGTAGATCTTTGTTGTACTTATAACCTTAGCACGTACTGAAGTTCAGGTGCAGATCTACTAAGTTTGGATTTATCCAGCTGTGCCTGGCTTGGGTCTGGCTGCTGTGCTCAGCTCTTTCCTGCTGCTGCCCTTAAGGGTTAACCTGTTGTGCCCCTGTGGCAAGATGTTCTGTTCCTGAACTAGCTGGGTCATTCTATCCTCTACCCTCTCTGTAGGGATTGCAACTGCAGGGTTACACCCCAAGCATGTATCCCAGGCCTGAGCTGAGCCTGGAGAGGACAAGGTGGAGTAGGGGGCAGAGTCAGCTCTCCCACACACTCACTGGGCCTGGGCTAGGACTGGGTCTAGGGGTTCCTGGAACGCGGCAGAAATTCCTACTCGGCGGGCGGGGTGGGGGAGGTGCTGCAGAGTGGTGTGGGGCGTCCCAAGGAGGTGGAAGAGGGTCTCACCCACTCTGTGCCTGGGCTGGGACGAGTAGTTGGTCCCGCTGGTGCAGTGTAGCTGGAAGCTCTCCCACACACTCACCAGACCTGGGTTAGGACTGGGTCTGGGGGTTCCTGGAAAGTGGCAGAAATTCCTACTCGGCAGGCGGGGTGGGGGAGGTGCTGCAGAGAAGTGGGGGGCGTCCTAAGGGGTTGGAAGAGGGTCTCACCCTCACTGTGCCTTGGCTGGGACGAGTAGTCGGTCCCGCTGGCGCAGGGTAGCCCCATGATGGTTTTCAATACTTAGAAAGATTTGTTCTCATGTTTTAAAATTTTATGAGTATGGGAAAATTACTTAATACCAGTGCTTCTGTATGACATGCGTTGAATATTTTGACTTATCAGACAAGTTATTTTCATCTGTATGTAAAATATTTGAATTATTTCAGCATTTTAAATTTTCGCTTTGGAAAGAACTTACAACAGAGCTAAGACTTGCTCTTTTGAAGGAATATGTATTTATATACTTGAGGGAATATATATATTTTCCTTCACATGAGCATTGAAGTTTACCTGCTCTTCTTTTTATTAGAGGCTTGTGGCACAGTAGAGGTTATTTATTCAAGCTCATTCTGTTTTTATGATGTGAAAATTTACTATTACAAATTTCTATTTTAGAGCTGCTTTATTCGTATCTTATAAGTTCTGATGTGTTGTACTGCATTTTTGTTTAATTTTTCCAAAGTGTCAATGTTTTTCTTTAGTTATACCTGTGATCCTTGTTTGTTTAGGAGGATATTATTTAATATCCATGTGTTTATGTAGTTTCTGCAGTTTCTTTTACATTGATTTCCAATTTCATTGCACTGTGGTCTGATAATATACATGAATAATTTCAGTTCTTTTTGATTTACTTAAGCATGCTGTATGAGGTAGTATGTGGTCTAATTTGGAAAACATCTCACGTGCAGTTAAGAAGAATGTTCATTCTGATATTGTGGAGGGGAACACTTTATAAACATTTACTGAGTCCATTTGTCCAAAAGTTTGGTTTAGTTCTGATATTTCTTTCTCTCTTTTTTTTTTTTTTTTTTTTTGTCTAATTGATCTATTTGTGATGGTGGAGTATTGAGGCCCCCTATTAAAATTGTATTAGTGCCAATTTGATTTCTCATGACCATTAATATTTATTTTATATAATTGGGTACACTGGTATTTTGTGTGTATACGAATTTATGATTTATCTTCCTCAAGAACTGTTTTCTTAGCAAGGATGTATTGATCATTTTTGTCTCTCTAGACCAGTCTTGGCTGAAATCCATTTTCTCTGCAAATAGAATAGCTACTACTGCTTTTTATCTATGGGTTCTTTTACATGGAGTATTGTTTGCCTTCATTTGATTTTCAGTCTATGAATTTCTTTTTGAGCTAAATGTTTTTCTTATATGCAGAATATTGTTGAATCTAATTTATTTATTTATTTATTTTGTGGAACTAGGGACTGAACTCAGGCCATTGCATTTGCCAGGGAAGCACTCATTCTACTGAGCCATCTTAAATAAGATTATTAAATCTTATTTCTTGATCCATCCTGTCAGTCTTCTTTTTAATTAGAAAATTAATTTACATTATATTTTGAAAGTGATAAGCATTGACTTGCCCTTATTTTGTTATTTTCCTGTTGCAAGAATCCTCCATTTAATTACTTGCTTTACCTGGTAGATTTATTCTGTTGAGATTCACGGAGTTGCAGTTTTCTTTATATTTTTCTAGAGTGTTCTTAAGCACTTTTTTTTGAAGGGGGCCATTTTAGGGAACACTATAGACTATAGGGTATTCAGGGTCTCACTGCTAGATCAGATTCATAGTGATCCACTGTTTACAGCCTCCCAAGAGCTGGGATTATGGGTATGCACCACCACATCCAGTCTCAATTGCTGTCTCAGTACCCCCCATGAGTGGGGCCCGAACTGCAATAGGGGGATCAAACCCTATTTGCTTGCAGGTGCTTTAATCTGCTGAGCTATTTTGCTGGCTCTTTTTAAAAACATTGTGGAGTGCATGTTTTTTGTCAAGGAAGTATATTATTTTCCATCAATTTTGAAAGATAGTGCCACATAGTTCATCAATCCAGGCTGGAGGATTTTTCTTTTAGGACTCACAACACTTTGCTCTATGCTCTCTTTCACTTAATGGTTTATATTGAGAATTCTGTTGGAATTGTGATGGGCTTTCCTTTATTTCACCAATTAAATTTTAAAAACCTAAAATAGAACATAAAATATGATTCTGTACGTCTCCTGTTTATCTATAAAAGACTAACATTTTAAGATCAAATATACTCCAGTAGTAGGACAAGGAATGTTCTAAGTTAAAATTAAGGGTTGTCTACTTCTCCTATATAGTATGAGCACCACAACATAGAACTTTGGTTCCTTTTTTACTTGCTTCCCAAAATGTTTACTAAAACCCTGTATGATGACACCAAATATAAAGATAGCAATAGACATATAGATACATAGAAATTATTTTTCCTCTATTTTTCTATTTGTATTTTTCAAATAATTTGTCAGTCAGCTATTTTGGTTTCAGTAGCCCAAGAAGTACATAGACCCACCCAGATGGTGCTATTGCTTTTCTTCTTCTTCTTCTTCTTCTTCTTCTTCTTCTTCTTCTTCTTCTTCTTCTTC
>NW_004524631.1:411500-416412 GCF_000260255.1 Octodon degus | reverse complement strand
CTTCCTTCCTTCCTTCCTTCCTTCCTTCCTTCCTCCCTCCCTCCCTCCCTCCCTCCCTTCCTTCCTTCCCTTCTTTTCCTCTTTCCTTTTGGAAACTAACAGTAAATTAAATCAACTCAAGTAGTGTTTTAAATGAGAAAATGTGATAGATACACTGGCTCAGAAGCAGTTAAGCTTGTAGCTAAAGTAACAGCACAACCTAGCTCCTTTAGAAATGTCTAGTTCTGGGGATCTGAGTCAGCCTTGTGCTGATACTGGGCTCATTGAATATCATACCATGTGCACAACAGTTCTGGGCTTCAGTTCTTTATTCCCACAGTAAAAGGAAAGAGCAAGTGTTTGAAGGATCTTTACCTGTAAGAGTTAAAGATCTATTTTCTTAAAAGAATTCTGGTAGAAAATCCTGGCTAAGGAAATGTGTTGTACGGCCTAACCTCAAACTTCCCCTATAATCAGTCACTTTGGAAAATTCTTAGAGCAATTTATTTCCACACTCAGATCTATGATGAGTGATTTTACTCTACCACATGTCTATTTATAACATAGAAGTAAAATTTTGGAAGTTGAGCAGATAAGCACAGCATGCACTGTTCTATATTTCACCCTAGTGTTGTCAATTTTATGATTATTTGGTTGCAAATGCAGATACCTTGAATTAGCATACATAATTTTTTTGAAAGATAAAGTAAGGATATAGAACAACATCAAATGAGAAATTTTTGGAAATATGGTTTGACATCTCTGAAATCTGAAATATTGTCATTCATATTCTCTGTGTTGTGTGTGTGTGTATGTGTGTGTGTGTGAGTGTGTGATACAGAGAGCGAGAGAGACAGAGACAGAGACAGAGAGAGAGAGAGAGAGAGAGAGAGAGAGAGAGAGAGAGAGAGAGAGAGAAAGTTGCCCAAAGCCTCCTCTGCTAAGTTTGCCTCCTGCCTGTGCTTGAACAGACAAAAAATAATTTAAGAAATTGTCAGTTTATTATATCAATATACCATACATTATTAAGATGGGAATTGTAGTGGGGAGAATAGAAATTGACTCTTAAAAGCTGCCTTTTCTCATTAGAAAATCTCTAGGACAAAGAAACGAATTAAATACTTAACTATGGTTCAGTGTTCTTATATACAGATAACATAATTTAGCAGCCATAAACGCTTCTAGATGTTCCGAGGAACGTGAACTATCTAAAAATTTTTTTTTGAACTTAAGACACAAATAATCATGAAAAGAAATGGATATAAGAAAATCTTCCCCCTCAGCCTCCATAGTGAAATTTTAAATTCTGTGAGCAATATCCCACTGGCTGATAACAAGTTTAGCCTTTGATTTATCAATGTCTGAACACATTTAAGGAAATAGATTCAACATGTGCTGAATTAGAAGAAAACTGAAATATAGTGGTACTTTAGTTTACAAATTTAATTTGTTTTACAACTTTGGGTAAAATGGCTGTGTTTGCATTTTTGTGGAGCAAACAGTTATGGTCCCCTGCCACCAAATTCAGAGTTTGTGAATGGAAGCAAAATTTGGCCAAATGCTTTAGTTTGTGAAATTGTTTCAGAAGCTTTCATGAACTAAAGTATTACTGTATTTGAAACGTGAAAATTTTCTCTGATTACCTTTTAGCTCAGTATAGTAGAATGATGCATTTTTATGTGTGAATGTACAGAAATATAATTTTGGCAAATTCAGCTTAGCAAATGTAATGTGTTGAAAATATCAAGACAAGAATTATGATTTCCATATGCTGCATTTGTTAGTAGAGTCTTAAAATCTTGATCAGAATGTTATTGTTGTCATTAAGTTTTACTAATTTATCTTTGGAATTGTAACATAGATTAGAAAATATCTATAGCATTAATCCAAGAGAATTTTGAAGAGTAAATACTATGTTAATTTGCAGAGACTGTCCACCTTACAAATTTATTACGTTCTTTTAAAATTCTGTAGGAGATGTGTTGAAGAAATACCTGTGACCTGGAAGTACTTTTAAATTTAAATTAAAAACATGCCTTTTAATTTTAATACAACATATCACTGATTAGGTGTCATTTTTCTCATCAATTATCTTAGTTACATTTCTCTCATTACTGAGACACGGTATGTGACATCCAAAGTTAAAGGAGAGGTTTATTAGCTCACAGTTTCTGGAGATTTCAGTCCATAATCAGATGGCTCTCGGAGGGGAAAAGTTCATGGCAGAAGAAAAACAGCAAAAGCAGTAAAGAAAGGCAGGCAAGACTCTCTCTGTCCCTGATACTGTAATGCAGGCTGCCCACCTTAGTGTGGGTGTAGAACTCATACCCTTAATCCTAGCCCAAACTGTCCCATATCAATCAGTAGACTGATTTACTAGTCATACACCCAGCATCACACACTCTAGTTTCATCTACCTCAGAAAAAACCCTATGACTACATGAGGCTTCGGGAGGCATCTAGACAAAAACTCAAATACCAATTAAGATTTTAAAGTTCATTTTATTGGTATGTTTTAGATGTATCTGAAAGCATTCATCATGTAAGTTTTTCACCTATAAGCATTATATCTTGCTTTTCTTTCTTTGCCCTTGCACTTCCCTCCCTTCAACACCTCCTTCCACCTTATTTACACAAGCTTTGTTTCTATGTTTTTCTTTATTCTTGTTCTCTTCTTTTTCTTTCCTTCCACCTCCCTAGTTTCTCTCCATTTGTGAACATTTTTTTCTTCTTTCTTGGGGTTGCTTCTGCATCTTCTATTCTATTAATCACTGGGTTTGTTTTTTGCTGTTTTTATCACTGTAATGCTGTCAAAAATTGTGATGTTCCTTGCCTTGCCTTTGTTGCCCAGAATTCTTAGTGCTATTCTAGTTCTCTTCTGGTCCCAAATGAGTTTTAGGATTGTTTTCCCTAATTCTTTGAGGCATAGTACGATTTCAATTTTGATCAGAATTTCATTTAATTTGTAAAACAATTTTGAAAGAATGTCCATTTTCACTATGTTGATTATTCCTACCCAAGAACAAAGGACATCTTTTCATTTTCTGATACTTTCTTGGATCCCTTTTTTCTGAGTACAGTTTTGATATGGACTTTCACCTCCTTCAATAGATTGATTCCTGGATATTTCATTTTTTTGGATGCTATTGTGAAAAGTATGCTTTCTCTCATTTCTGTCTCATTGTATTTTTTATTTGTGTACTGGAATGTATTGCTTTTTGAGTGTTAGCCTTGTATCTAGCTATGATAGTGAAATTGCTTATTTAATCTAGCCGGTTTTAGTGGAGTGTTGGGGTCTTTTGGGGGTCTTCTATGTAGACTATCATGTCATTTACAAATAATAATTTCATTTCTTCCCTTCTGATCTTTATTCTTTTTATTTCTCTCTAATTGCTCTGGCTCATGTTTATAGAACTATGTTGAAGGAGAGTGGTGACTGTGGACATCTTCATCTTGTTCCTAATTTTAAAGTGAAAGCTTTCATTTTTTGACCATTTTGTATGGTACTGGCTCTTGATTTGTCATAGATGACTTTTATCAGATTGTATTGAAGACCATTTATTTTTCCGTAAGTGTTTTATTTTTTTAATCATGAATGGATGTTGAACTTTGTCAAATGAATTTTTCTGCATCTATTAAGACAATCATGCAGTTTTTGTCCTTGACTGTTAATATGGTGAATTACATTTATTGGTTTTTGTATTTTGAGGCATCCTTTCATTCCTGGGATAATCCTACTTGGTCATAATATGTAATATTCTTGGTAATTTGTTTCATTCTCTTTTCTAATTTCTTACTGTGGATTTTTGTGTCTCTATTCATTAGGGAGATTGACCTATAGCTCTCTTTTGGTTGGGTCCTTCTCTGGTTTTGTTAGCAGTGAAATGCTTTCTTCCAGAAATGATTTTGGCTCTGTTGCTTCTCTTTAAAATTCATTAAAATGTTTGAGGACTAGTGACATTAGATCTTTAATTTCTAATATAATTCAGCAATGAGTATATCAGCACGTGGTTTTTTCTTCATTGGTAGATTTTTCATTACATCATCAATTTAATTTATTGATGTATAGTATTTAAATTTTTTATACCATCTTGACTCAGCTTTCGTAATTCATATATATCTAAGAATCTGCCCCTTTCTTCTGTGCAGAAATACAGGTCCTTGCCCTTCAGGAATGAATATGTATTTTCACTTCTTTATCATGTATATAATAGGATTATTAAAAAAGTAGAAATATTGGTTGTTCCAAGGCAACACTAACTAGTCTGTATTTTGATGCAAGTGGATTAAATCACGGTGAACCAATATCAGCACAAAGTTAAGAGTCTATTAACTCAAAGATCACATTTTGAAAGTGGTGTAAATATTTGGTGCCTTGATGGTTTTCTTTTGTTCTTCTTCTTTTTTTTTTTAAATGAATTTAGGACAAGGTCAACAGTATGTACAGGGTCTTACTATGTAGGTTGGACTTGTAGTGATCCTCCTATTTTCAGCCTCCCAAGCTCTGGGATTATAGGAGTGTGCCACAACACCCAGCCTCAACTGCCATCTCAGGGAACCCTGGGGGTGGGGCCTGCATGGCATGATGGAGATGGAACCCCAGCCTCTGTGCTCTGCGGAAGCAGGTGCTAGAGTCCATTGAGCTATTTGACTGGCCCTCACATGATGGGTTTTTTTTTTTTTCTTCTTCTTCTTTAAATTTTTTTTATTTTTTTTTGACATAACTTTATTGATAAACACATAGCAATGATATAGTTTCAAATCAAATCAGTAGGACAGTTTCAATAGTTAACACACTGCATACAATCTCCTTAGTGGTTAATTGCTATACAAGATGCCGACTTGATTTCCCATTTACAAACACCATTAGAACAAATCATTCTATTCATTAAGAGAATGTAACTATGTATCTATCCTAACCACTTTGAATACA
>NW_004524631.1:398990-399882 GCF_000260255.1 Octodon degus | reverse complement strand
GATTGAACTCAGGCCTTTGTGTTTGACAGGGAAGCATTTATTACACTGAGCCATCTCCCTGGCCCCCTTCCTCTTCTTCATATCCTCCACTTCCTCGTTCATCATCATTACTTTTAACTGACAAATAATCTGTACTGAAGAAAAAATTTAGTTAACAAAGAATTTTTATTTAATTTACATAATAAAGTTATAGGTTTCTGGCCAGCAGGGATAATGGAGTAGTTAACACAATTCATCTACTGGCATTCAAGGATACCAGCAGTGAAAAACATGTTGATTATTCATTGCATTGTTAATGACAGACTTACTAGTACTTAATATAGTCAGAATGGGAAGTGACAAGAGAGAGAAGAAAAACAGTTTGTTTTCCAGTTCACTGTGTTTCTGCAGTCCCAGGTAACAAAGTAACATTAAAATATCACCAGCAACAACAAAAGTCAGATCTAAATCATTATTCCAATTATGAAATGCCCACATAAAAGATAAGTAGCTGGTATAAAGTGCTTTTTTTTAGGAGATCTTGATAGGATCTTCATACAACTAACAGAATTGACAGTCAGGAATGCTTTTAAAATAATACCAAAAATACTTTTGATCAAATGAAACTAAATTAACTAGATTTCTATAGTAAATGTGGGCCCTACTGTCACAGAATCCTAATTGTACTTGAAAATGTAGAATTGGGGAAGGTTATACTATGGTTTCAAGACCTTGACAATTTTAAGGTAGTTTTTGTAACATAAGGAACCTTTATTCTAAGCAGAATTTTATGACAGAATTATTTTGAATTGGAAAATAAGGTAAAGTGAGGGTCCTGAAGTGAAATTTGATAAGTAAGATACTTATGAGACATTAATTTTTCCATGAGCCAAGGTATTTCCTTGAATATATA
>NW_004524631.1:396392-398745 GCF_000260255.1 Octodon degus | reverse complement strand
GTGAGAGCCTTGTAAAGCGTGGGCTCACCCCTATTGTTGTCAGAGCCTTTAGGAGTTGTCTCTGGCCCACCATCCCCATAGCAGAAGCCACACAGGACCCTGGACCATGGGAGCTTTGGTGAGCCTCCCCTACCTCTCCACTGTCATGGAGCCTTGCCACCTGTGCCCCTCCCTATGCCATTGCTGCTCAATCTGGTGATCACTGGGAGCTTAAAAATAGTCAAAATGAAGGAGTGAAAGGAAATCTCAGACCTCCAGCACACCCAAAACAAGTCCATGAGTCAAGAACACAGAAGAACTTGGAAGTCATATGCATAAAATTTCTGAAATGATAATAACTACAGTGAAGAAACAACTCCATCAGGCTATAGCACAAGTCATATCAGAAATAATCTCTCAGGTAACAAAAAGCAATAACAATAATCAAGAAAGATATGCTCAGCACATCTAGAAAAGACTTAGATTTAAAAAATGCAGAGAGGGGCCAGGGAGATGACTCAGTGGAATAAGCGCTTCCCTGGCAAGCGCAAGGGCCTGAGTTCAATCCCCGGTTCCGCCAAAAAAATAAAATAAAATAATAAAAATAAAAAATGCAGAGAGAGGACAATGGAAAAACGATGGTTACACTGAACAAACATTACAGGAAAGAATTAGAATGAATGAATCAGATGCAAAAAATGCCACAAAGCTACCTAAATTTTGAACTGACAATTACACTAGATTTAAAGAAAGCAGACAGACCTTCATTTCTATCACGATTACTTCAAGGTTGAACATAAAAATGCTATTATAATATTCTCAATGTTAGAAAGTTCCCTACTATACAGAAATATTTTATCATTGTCACTTTACAGTATTGCAAAATAATTTCATATATGATCTTTGATACACGAAAGCACAAAATATGAGGAATGGATTAGACAAATCAGACAATATGTATCTGCTCGTCATGATACGCAAGCTTGCATTTTATCAATAGCCAGTATTTCCTACCTCACAGCCAGTGGCACAACACTGAAGACTATATATTTGCAGATACTCGATAGCATTTCTAGCTATGGGGCCATGCACACTGCATTTTCTGCAACATATTCTTGGTAAATCTTGGCAAGCATAGGGTAGTTTTTGAAAATACAAAACGCTGGAGTTAAACCCAGAGGTCAGCTTCATATCTAAGCCACATAAACACCTATCTCTAGATCTTATTTAAAAAACTATTCAATGTACAAAGTATTCATAATAGAAAAAAGTCTATCTGCAAAAGGAATGATGCCCCCTTACTTGTTCTCCACTAAATAATTCTCTTTATTTACAGATTAAATGTAAGAAACCTACTAATATCAGGTATGAATATGCATTTTAAAAACATCATGGAAAAAGGCCACTAATTTATACAGAAGCCAGGCAATTCTCCCGTTGAGATGAAATATTCTCATATTAAACAGTATGACCTAACAAGATCTCTACAGAACAATACTCTAAAAGCTTAGCTGTTAAATGTTTTTCCTTCCAAAGGCTCTGCTATGCAACAATTTATAAGTAGTTGAGATTATATTATATCTGATAACTGTTTAGTATTTAGTACTGGGTCACAGACTGTAATACTCAACATTCAGAAAGTGATCCAAACCTTTGTCATGTATGTAAAATTTGTAAGATATGTTGAATTACAATTCAGCCCCAATTGACGATATACAGGCATCTCAAATCCTTGTGGAAACGTTGAGATCTATGGGGACATTGTTATAAGTACCACATAAAAGAGTCCATGTATTTCTTGCATGTAAAAAAAAAAAAAAAAACAAATAGAAATGCAAACCTAGATGAGTAAATCAAATAGTACACAAACAGTGTAAAGCAAAAATTGACATATTATGGGAACTAAAAATGATAAAGCATTCTATAGTCTACTTATTGGAATATGATATAAGCAATATGACTGCCACTAAGATTCACATAAAAAGTCAAGGTTAAGCAACTGGGATGGTTTTGTGCACAATCCATAGTAATAAAATCCAAATTCTGAAGGCCTCCTACCAGTGCTGCTATTTTCTAACAAATCCACTGTTGAAAGTGTGGATCAGAAGAGGCAACAGAAGATGACATAATGTGATGCAAAATAGGACTTAAAAAATTCTTGCTACATGTAGTGGAACATGCCCTAATCCCAGCATTCTGGGAGGTTCAGGCAGGAGGATTACAATGAGAGACTTAGAAAGACCCTGTGTCAAAAAAAAAAAAAAGAAAGAAAGAAAAAAAGAAAAAGGAAAGGAAAAGACAAAGAATGAATGAATGAATGAAAGAAAAAGAGAAAAGAAAGGAAAGAAAAAAGGAAAAGGAAAAGGAAAGGAAA
>NW_004524631.1:393807-394367 GCF_000260255.1 Octodon degus | reverse complement strand
CGTTTTATCAATCAGTTTGATTCCAAAAAACTCTAGCATCATTTTATAAGCCAGGAGGAATCTTCTAATTGCTTCTTTTGTCTTTTTGAACTCCTCAATTTCATATGTAGTTAGTTCTTTAGCATAAAAGTTCAAGCCTTGTTCTCTCAGAGGAAAGAGCCATTGGATGTAAGTGTGGTTGTTCTCCAGCTTTTCATAATCTCCTTTCCATTTATTCAGAACTTCTTCAATGTAAATACCTGGCAAGCGCAAGAACCCAAGTTCAATACCTAGCGCCATATGCCGTGTGGTCTCGGCCCTGGGTGCGGGTGCTAGGTACAGTGGTGCACGCCATCTGGCTTAAAGGGAATTTTATTCTTATAAAAACGAAGTTTGCTGAAGTCATTTTGATACCGGATATCTTTGAAGTTCTGTGGGTACTGGTGTCGGTATTTGTACGAATCCCTCGCAGCATAGAAACTTCTCTTTGGTTTGGCAGCTGCTTCAGCACACTCACCACCCTGCCCGGCGCCCGCCGCCTGCGCGTCCCCGGCCTCCGCCTCCGGCTCCTCCGGCTCCCC
>NW_004524631.1:376634-393707 GCF_000260255.1 Octodon degus | reverse complement strand
TGGCGGGCTCGCGCAGGCCGACGCCGCCCAGCAGGTTGCCCATGGAGAGGCATCGGCCGGCGGCCCATAAGATGAATTTTAAAGACTGGAAAAATCAAATGAGCAATAACACAGTTGTAATGGGGAATTTTAATACCCCACTGTCACAGAGAGATAGAACTCCTAGGCAAAATATCAGCAAAGAAGTAATAAAACTAGACCAAGCATGTGAAGAAATGGACTTGCTAGACCTTTACAGAGTGTTCTACCCAACAACATCAGAACATATATTTTTCTCAGCTGCACATGGGACATTCTCCAAAATAGATCATATACTAGCACATAGAGTATGCTTAAATAAATGCAGAGGAATTAAATTTATCCCTTGCATATTATCTGACCAGAATGCAATAAAAATATACATTATTGACAAAATATTGCAAAATATCCATAAACACATGAAAATTAAATAAAACCATTCTGAACAATCAATTGGTCATAGATGCAATTAAAGAAAATATTGAGCTATATTTACAATAGAATGAAAATATAGATACAATTTACTGGAACCTGTGGGATGCAATAAAGCTCTCTGCAGTGGGAAATTTATAGTCACAAATTCTGTCATCAGGAAAACAGAATGAGCCCAAATAAACAATCTTATACTGAAGCTCTGGCTCATACAAGAAGATCAAATCAAACTTAAAGCTCAAAGAAGGCAGGGAATCATATAGATCAGAGCAGAAATTCATGCAATGGAGACAAAGAAAAAATACAAAGAATTAATGAATTGAACAGTTGCCTTTTTGAAAGAATAAATAAAATGCATAAATCTGTATCAAAGTTCATCAAATAAAGGGAAAATTCAAATACATGCAATAAGTAATGAAAAGTGTGAGATCACTACAGACTCTATAGAAATTCAAAAGCTCAACCACTATTTGAAAATCTTTTTCTGTTTGTTTATTTTAATTTTGTGTTTGGTAAAGGGTTTCACCTACATAGCTCAGAATCTTAGTGATCCTCCTGTTTTTAGCCTTTCTTGATCTGGGATTACAGGTGTGTGTCACCATGCCTGGTACTGGCATGCAGTACCAAGGATCGAACCCAGGTCCCTGTGCTTGCTAGGCTGGTGTTTACACTGCTGAGCTATTTCTCTGGCCCTTAGTTTTGAAAAATCTGTATTCTCACTGAATGCAATACAAAAAATGGGCAGATTGCTAGATATTTATAAATTACCAAATCTGAATCAAAAGGATGTAACAATTTAAAATAACCCAATAGCAAGAAATGAAATTGAAAATGTAATAAAAAGCCTACCAACAAAGAAAAGCTCAGGTCCTAATGAATTCACAGTGGAATTCTGCAAGAAATTTAGGGAAGATGTAATGCCAACTCTTCTCAAATGCTTCAGTGAATTTGAAAGAGAAGAAATTCTCCCAAACTCATTCTTGGAGGCAAGCATTTCTTTGATACAAAAACCAGAGAGAGCCAACCAAAAGAGAACTACAGACCAATCTCCCTAATGAACATAGATGCCATCCTCAATAAATACTAGCAAACAGAATGCAATACATGATCAAGATTTTACTTCATGAGCAAGTGGGATTCATGCCAGAAATGCAGGGATGGTTTAACATAACAATCCATAAGTGTAATACACCACAGCAACAAAATCAATGACAAAAATCACATAATCATCTCAGTAGATGGAACAACCGCTTTTGACAAAGTTCGACACTCATTTGTGATAAAAGTCCTACAGAAAATTAGAGCAGATGTTCTTTACCTCAACCTGATAAAAGCCATCTGTGACAAACCAGCAGCCAACATAATCCTAAATGGACAAAAACTGTAAGCCTTCACTTTAAAATCAGGAACAAGACAAGGATGTCCACTGTCACCACTCTTCTTCAGTATAGTTCTGGAAACCAAAGACAGAACAATTAAACAAGAGACAGAGAGAGAGAGAGAGAGAGAGAGAGAGAGAGAGAGAGAGAGAGAGAGAGAGAGAGAGAGAGAGAGAGAGAGGTAAAAGGAATAGTGATTCAAAAGGAAGAAGTGAAATTATCATTATTTGCAGATGACATAATTATCTACATAGAACACTCAAAAATTACACGAACAGACTTGTAGATTTAGTAACCAAATTCAGTAGTGTAGCAGGATACACAGTCAATACTCAAAAGTCAGCAACAGTTCTCTATACAAACAGTGAACACACAGAGAGAAATTAGGGGAACCAAGCCTTTTATAATAACATCCAAATAAAATGAAATATTTAGGAATCAATCTAACAAAGGTAGTACAAGATCTATACTGTGAAAATTGTAGCACTGTGAAAAAAGAGATTGAAGAAGATTTCAGAAAATGGAAAGACATTCCTTGGTTGTGGATAGAAAGAACCAACATTGTGAAAATGGCTATTATCACAAAATTATTAAAATTAATATTACATGCAATCCTGATGAAAATACTGTTAGTATGCCTCAAAAATATAAGGGAAACATTCCTAACATTTATCTGAAACCAGAAGAGACCTAGGATAGCAAAAGCAATTTTGGACAGTACAGGAAAGGCAGGAGGCATCACAATCCTTGTATTGAAATTATCCTATCAAGCTACTGTGACAAGATCAGGATGGTACTGGTATAAAAACAGACCTGAAGATCAGTGGAACAGGATGCAAGATGCAGACACAACTACACACTCTGCCACCTTATCTTTGACAAAGGGGCTAAACATATTCATGGGAAGAAAGATAACTTCTTTAACAAATGGTGCTGGAAAAAATCAGCTTTCCACATGCCAAAGGCTAAAATTAGACCCATGTCTAACATTATTCACTAAACTACAATCAAAATGGATCAAAGATTTAAACATTAAAACAGAAACATTAAATCTATTAGAGAAAGTAGGTAGAAATCTTGGAGATACATGGGTTGGTAGAGAGTTTATGAACAAAAGCCAAATCACAATTCAAACAATCAATAATTGGGATCTCATCTTTTTGAACTTTCTGCCCGTCAAAAGAAATCACCAACATAGCAAAAAGAAAATCCATGATTTGGGAAAAAATTATAACCAACTGGCCCTCAGACAAAGGCCTTCTATCTAGAACATATAAAGAATTAAAAACAAGTCAGGCGTCCAAAATTCAAAGACCAAATCCAAAAATGGGCATTGGAGATGAATACACACTTATCAGATGAAGAAATACAAATGGCAAATAAATATATGAAAAAATGTTCAACATCATTTGTCATTCAAGAAATTCAATTTAAAACAACACTGAGATTCCATCTCACCCCAGAAAGAATGGCTGTCATCAAGAAGTTAACCAATAACAAATGCTGGAGGAGCTCTGGGCAAATAGTCCTTCTCCAAAGTTGATGGGAGTGCACACTGGTTAAACCTCTATTGAATTAGTGTTCAAATTCCTCAAAAAGCTAGGGTTGGAGCTCCCATTCAACCCAGCTATTCACTTCCTTGACATTTTTCCCAAAGAACCAAAAACATCATGTTACAATACATGTGCAACCATTTTTATAGCTGCACAATTTGGCAAAGCTAAATCTTGAAAATGATCCAAATGTCCAGCAACTGAGGAATGGATAAAAATGATGTGTTACTTTTATGCAATGGAGTATTACTCAACTATTAAAAAAGATAAAGCTGGGGATTTTATAGGTAATTTATCACAGGGGCAGAAAAGCAAGTTTGAGGCTCAGAATTATTTAACACAGAATGAGTCAATGATAGTAACACATTCTGTTTCTAAATAATAAACTGTTAAATCATAAACACCCAGCCTCAATGTTTTATTTCAAATCATAAACCAAGGTATCTTTAAAATAAGATAAGTTCATCCCAAATCTCATCAGAAAGGCAGTACATCCCAAATAAGAACAAGGAGATCAGGATAAGAAGCCAAGGGACAGACAAAATAACTTAGTGATTAAATGCTGTGAAGAAAATAATAGAATTACAAAATAGAAAATCACTGAATGCTATGGCTTTAGCTGGAGACTCCAAGACTCAGCAAAGTCCTGTGTGAAGATGGAGTACTCCAGCCTATCTCAGCTAATTAAGTAGAGCCCTGGAAACATCAGTTGAGTAATTTTGATCCTTTTATTCTTAATCACCAGTCCACTTGCAAATCAAGCAGTGCTATCTAAGTTTGTTTGATGCGGTTTTGTTTTTCTATTCTCTAAACTGCAGAATGTTCAAGGAAGGCCAGGATATAGCTGTAAACTCTTATTCTCCTTGCAGACTCTCCAAGGCCAATATTTATGCTTGAGTTTTAATCTTTCGTTAAAATGAAGCCATTGGCTGAAAATTCTAATTCACTTAAAGATTTTCAGTATACAAAGAAAGAACAGAAAAGTGTTTTTTGTTTTTGTTTTTTTGCCATGAAGTGACTGTTCATGCAGTGTTTTTGAATTAAAGCCCATCAATTACTATCAACAATTTACAAGTGGTTTCCTGAGAAAGAGGAAGGCACTTTTATACTTCTAATATTTTAAAGAAGTAAGCCAGAGTCACTGCATCCAGTGCAGTTCCTGCAACTCCAGAGAGAGGACAACGAAAGATAAAGAAGACAGGAGGGGCCAGGGAGATGGCTCAGTGGAATAAGCGCTTCCCTGGCAAGTGCAAGGGCCTGAGTTCAATCCCCGGTTCCAAAAAAAAAAAAAAGACAGGAGACAGTATGTAAAAGCACCCAGGTTAGGTGGAGCCCTCTCTCCTGTTAGAAAGAAGGAAATATCAGCCCCTGTAGCTCATCTAATTTATAAAATCATCATATGAAGAAGTTCATGCAGAATTTAAGGTGAGGTTTGAACCCAGTAAAGGAAGAATATCTAATATTTAGCAGGACGGCATGCCTTCATGGCTTCATGTGGAACAAGGGCAAACTGTCCATGTTATCTCAAGAGAAGATCAAGTCACTATGAGCATCAGCTCCCTGAGCTGTGCACACTTAGGCATCCTTGGTAGCCTACATCTGTGCCAAGCTGAAAAGTAGCAGTGGCCTTGTGCTGGGTACCTGAGGTACAAACAGCTTCCCTCAAGAAGGACTTCCTAGACTAGTGGTGGCCACAGGCTATCTGTTTTATTGAAAGCTCTGAAAAAGACTCTCTCACCACTATCCTAGACACTACAAGGTAAATTGATATAAAGCAGTGAATGAAACTATGTATTTTAACTTTATTCCTATGTGTATGTAATCAGGGCATGACACTTGTATAGAAAAGCAGGTAAACTTTGATATGTATTAAATGAAATGTTTTAATAAGCCAGTTAAATGTATTTGTGCTCTTGAAATGCCCTCAAATGTCTTATTCTTGAAGTAAACCTGAAAAATGGATGAATCTGAGGAAAACATAATATTCTTCAGAGAGGTAAAAATCACTATCAAAGCTTTTGATTATTGCTTATTTCCCTTAAAAATTTTCATTTGGCATATTTAAAATTTTTCATCTGAAATATTTAAAAAAAATTGTGATAGTATTTCTGCCTATCCTTCATCTTTATCAACAGATAATTTCTTGCGTATATTAAATTTCTAGGATTGAATTTCCAGTTTCCCTGAAATATTTAATTTCCAAAGATATTACATTCACTGTTTGTCATAAATTCTTACCACCTAATGCATTCCCTTTCCCTCTGCCCTCCTTTTATATGGATGCTATGATACGGCCTATGATACGGCCCAAAGCATCTCATTATCGTTCAGAACTTACACCAAAATCACTTGCAAAGATGCAAGAGCAATTGGTTCATCACCCAAGCCTATGTTTATTAGACCTGCTTCAGTAGGAAAAATAATACCATGGGGATATTATTAGTCTAGTTTAAAAATATGGAGGTGAGGAAAGATATCTATATGGTTTGAACAGATTCATGTTAGTAATTAATGGGATGATTTTATTTAAAGTGATGCAATAAAGAGAAATTTTATGAATGAAAATCTCAATAAAAGGCAGAGTATCTGACATTTTATAGACATAAACACAGAGAGGAGTCAAAAGAAGTCTGAGCTGAAAGGAAGAAGCACTGAGCTCTCTGAACACCTGCAGGCCAGGCAGCCCTTTGTCATTCATCTTTTCTCACAACCTAAAAGATTGTGTATACACTGGGTAGACTTAGGGATACAAGGCTATTGTTACCATTTGAATCTAGATGTCCCCCCAAAACTCATGGAGATATGGGACAAGCTCTTCTGAGGTGGGTAACTCTAGAGTTCCTGACTGATTCATGGTCCAATCCTGGACTAAGGGTGTGATGCTACACCCACCGCAGCATACCATATGAAAGGCAAAAAGAGGTTTGTCCCTCTCTTGTTGCTTTGCTACCTTGGGCCTCTGTGAAAAGCTCTCTGTCTGTCTGTCTGTCTGTCTGTCTGTCTGTCTGTCTCTGTCTTTCTTTCTCTATCTCTCCCTGTCTCTGTCTGTCTGTCTCTGTCTCCCTGTCTCTGTTTGTCTGTCTGTCTGTGTCTGTGTCTCTCTCTCTCTCTCTCTCTCTCTCTCTCTCTCTCTCTCTCTCTCTCTCTCTCTCTCTCTCTCTCATTGCTTTTGCTATCTTCTGCTTCCATGAGCTGTTGCCCCTCTACCACATGCCCTCTGCCTGGGAGCCAGCTCATTATGGATTGAAACCTCTACCTACTGTGAGCTAAATAAACCTTTTTAACTTTGGGTGTCGGTATTTTGCCTCAGCAATGCGAAAAGTAACTAACACAGTAGTCTTCGTAAGACAAAAAGTATGCTTGGAAGAAATCCAGTATTGTCGGGGTTCTGGAGTCAAATGGATGATAACTCATGTTTCAAAGTAGAGAAATGGCTGCCCCTGAAAAAAGTAGGATAACATTAGGAGTCTTCAATACAATGTGCATGAATAAATGATTTTTTTTGTAAATAAATGCTTTGGGTGAATTATTTGTCTTCATCAACTAGTTCAGAAAAAAATGGACATGAATGATAAGTTTATTAACTTACATGCTTAGCTTCCTGGCAAGAATTATCTGGATCAAATATTTCATTTTGGTTTGTTTGTTTGTTGTGATTGTGCATACCTGTAATCTGAGCACTCAAGAGGCTAAAGCAGGATTGGTGTGATTTTTGAGACCTGCCTGGGTTAGTGAGTTCAAGGCCAGCCTGAACTGAGAGTTCCATTCAGGGAGAAAGTTTTAAGTCAGATTCATTATTATGTTTGACAAAGTGAGTCTTATACACCTTAGACACAAATATACAATGTGAAGCATTAAATAAACTTCATATTTCACGATCTTGTCCTTGTTCCATAGAACTGTGCCAGTGGTTGAATAATTTATGTTATAAAAATAAGTTCAGTCTACTCTATTTTTGACTCAGCTCAACCTCTTGATTATTGTCACTTGTTTTGATGGCTCCTGCTTTGCGCTTCCTAGCAATCATCTTCATCTCACCACTGCTTTTCCTCTTGCTTCTGGACGTCTCAGGCTCTGATAGAGCACCATATTACTGTACACTGTTGCACTGTACAGTAAGCACACAGCAGCACAGCTGCAACAATGTCCAGCAGATATGTGAGCTGCTTCCACAGTTGTTTTCATCTACAACTGTTTGTGATGGAAGAACTGTTCATTTCTGTGAAAGTTTGCAACTCAAATGTTCATACATCAAGGACCTACCTTACATAATTGTATGATGAGTTTTTATTTTCCTCCTATGAAAGCCATTTGTGTTCTTCACTAACTGCTATTTATCAAGCTGGAATTTAAAAAAATCAGAATTATCTTTAATGTTCACCTATTATTATCAAATTTGGGAGTGCTGCAGTCTCTTTCTGGAGGTAGTTTCTAAGTTCTTTCTGTCCTAAGGAAAGAATTGATCAAGATATGTGCAAAAGATGGCAAGGTTTGGTTTAAGATGAGAAAAGATACAGACTCTATAGAGCAATACAATTAGAAAAGGAAAAGTACCCTACTGTGTGAGAGCAGGCCAACATGTAAGAGAACACAGTGACAGAAACCCAGTGTAGATGTCTTTTTGTATCACCCATTCCTCAGACAGACTACAGACCTAGGCCATTCTGTGGAAGCCCTGCTCAGGTTCCCAAGAGAAGTCCATGTGCAGGACTTTGGGGTCTGTCTTCCTCGCATGCATCGTGAGATCTTGTAACTAACAGGTCACATCTACATCCACAGCCAGGAACTTTCTGTCTCACTATGAATTACCCATTTCAATATCCCTTCTCCTTTAATTTAGCCTCCTTGTATTTAGTTTTTACACGTCTAAGCTTTTTTACTCTCTTTCCCCATCAAATCCGATTTAACTTCATGCTACCACCAAGCCCGTGTTTCACATAGTGGAACCATTTCTGTTTATTTTCTGACTTGTCAACAGCTAGCCCTTTGCTTGGATATCATCAGAGATATCTGCATAATTTAGCATTCAGCCAAGTCATTTATGGAGAGTCTTATCTCCAAAGAAATTGATACTAGAGGACAAATATACAAACCCTACAAATTTTCTTCTCATTGAGATAGTTTTCCTAGAGTTTGAAAATAAAAATAACAATGGTAGGGTAAATAAAGGTATTTTAAAACTTTGTATAACAAATAGCAATATTCAATAATTTTTTATAGCCAATGAGATTCTTGCAATAATGTGTGACAGATGCACTGAAAGTATTGTAATCATTTGGCAGGAATAGAAATGTCATCCAAAGTCTCACATGACTTAAATGAGCTCACTTTGTCAGAATCTAGCTAACAGCCAAGTGTGGTGGTGCACATCTTTAATCACAGCATTCAGGAAGCTGAGGCAGGAGGATCACTGTGCATTCAAGATTAGCCTGGATTACAAAATAATTTCAGAACCAACCTGAACAGCATAGTGAGATCCTATCTCAAAAACCCGAAGATAAATAGATAAATAAGTAGATGAATAAATATAAAATGCATCCATCTAACAAATATGTAAGTAGCAAGAATACAATATTGAAAGGAAATCCCCAATTCAAGAACAATGATCTTCCTTGGCAAGCGCAAGGGCCTAAATTCAATCCCCTGTTCCACCAAAAAAAAAAAAAAAAAAGAACAATGATCTGAACATTAGAGACAGTAGTGATTTATGCACTAACATCCCTGAATGATGAAGTTAGTTTTATAGTATGAAATTTATGATTAGATCTTTAAATGTAATAATCATGATGAATTTCTTAAACTAGATACTTATGAACACAGTAGTTTTACTCTTGTCAAAGAATTAATGACTTCTACAGCTTCTGTGTTTGTTTTTGATATTATATTTTCTTATAAGTTGTTCCAGAGTGGGGGTAGTATTTGCAGACTCCTTTGCAGCTTGAATAATATTGTTTAGTTTGCTGATTATTTAATAAGAGAGAAACAGCTGAAAGCATTGCATCTAGCATGGGAAGCCCTTGTACTATTATCATGCTATGTATTTATTATGATGCTCTTTGGTGCTAACAAAACACAATCGATATTTTAAAGAATATTTTGCAGAATATTTTGCATTCAACAACTTGTTAGATTAATAAAATTTGGTCCAAAAAGTTAAATGTCAATTTACATGAACAAGAATTTTGATATTCTGAGTATATCAAAGTTCTAAAAGAACCAGACATTTAAACATAAAAGCTTACTTTGTGATTTAAAGCACTATAATCCAGGTTTTAAATTTCCTTCTCTTCTTTATCAGCTATTCTATACATTTAATAATAAATTTAAGAAAATCTTTTCCCTGAACCTATTGTTTGCAAGATAAATTTATACCGTGTGAGGCACAAAACCAAACATTGCAGATCTTGACTCTCAAGTCTCTGGTGCTTAGGTTAGACAGATAAAAGACAGATGGAATATCATATCTCTGTCTTTTTTCTTTCAGTTTTTATTGTAATAATCATGCATTGGAGGCATATACTAATAAAAATACCCCCTAAAAATAGATGGAAAGCCTGTACAGGATGTAATACAACTTAAAGGTAGCATCAGAGTGGAGCGGCTAGTCCTAAGGCACTAAGATGCCACTTGCAACAAACAGAAAAGGGAAGTCTGGGGGCTTTAGAATAATTGAGCCACATGATAAATGATTGTTTAAGTACTACTAAGTATTAACAAATTTTAGTACTATTAAGTCTGTGTTTAAGTATGCAAAAGATACTGCACAATGCTGAATACTCTCGGTTCATATAAATACATATAAACAATCCTGGCTATCAGTTCAAGGTCCATGGTCCATATTCATTAACAGTAAAAAATCTATTCAAAGAGTCAATGTGCAAAGAAAAGCATGATATAAGCTCACTGATAGAAGGTTGTTTAACTGTGGTTTTAAATGACCAATGGTGGGTTCAGAGAGATAGCTCAGTAGAATAAGCACATGCCTGGCAAACACAAGGTCCTGAGTTCAATCCCCAGTTCTGCAAAAAGAAAGGAAAAAAAAAAAAAAAAAAAAAGAAAGAAAGACCAATGGTTATGACAGGACTTAATAGAATAGAATTAAACTCTCATAGGATAATTCAAATGCTTCTATTATTTATTGCACCCAAACTCCTGAAAAGAAAATATCTGATTCATGTTCCCAAAGATTTCTGGTGTTGGAATTGTCTTGCAAACTAACAAAATCAAGCTTTCTGTATTATTAATATGTAACTGGGTTTTGAAGTTGTTTCTTTTTTATTGTATAGATGAGAATTGGTTTTGGTATTGTATACGTGAAGCTTATGGAGGTCAACATTTATGTTCCCAAGTACATTTTCTTTTACCTTGTAGTTCTATGATGTAGTCTCTAAGTTCATTTCCATTATTTTACAATAATATTTACATTGCTCTGTTAGATCTGGTGAGACAAAAGAGAAAAACTTTAAGGTTTACTGTGAGGGCTCTGATTACACATCGAACTATTGGATTACTTTCCATTAGCTGATACTACGGCTTGTTTCTATAGTGTACTGTTCTGAATATTAACTTCATTCTTAAAATTATTCCAGCATTTTAAATGCTCTGAGTTTACATTATTTATCACTCAATCTATCTAATTTAAAATTTATACTTATTAATTTCTTTTGTTCACTGATAATTTATCTAATTTACCATTATAGTACTGGATTTTTATTATGTCTCCAATGTTCATAGTGTTTGGGGGAAAATCAGCCACTATTGATTTGAAATGCCTCATTTACTAATGGCAAGAAGATACAAAATATTCTATTTCTCATTTTTCTTATTATGAATACATGTTAATAATTAAATTATTATTATTATTATTATTATTATTATTATTATTTGATAGAATCAGGGATTGAACACAGGACCCTGTGCTTGCCAGGCAAGCACTTTTCTGCTGAGCTATCACCCCAGTCCCCTAAATTATTTGTTTGTAAAACATTTATTGAATGTGTTATATGTTAAATGTAGGAATGTGAATATATGTTAACTGTAGGTAACACAGACCATTTTCAAGGAATTTAATCTTCAAGATTTATGGTTTACATACTATAATACTAGTAAAACAGGAAATATTTTTGTTCTACTTTAGCTCTATTTTTGGGAATGAAAAATGTGAAAAATATAGGTAAAGATTTATTTGTCAATATTTAAACTTTTGTACACATAGAAGCCTTTATAAGAAATAAATGACTGTTGTCAAAGAAAACAATGAGTCCAATAAGCCTAAATCTCATTTTCATAATGAGGAAAAAAATAAGGAGATGTAATAAAAATAAAAGTTTTAAAGTAGAGATGAAGCTTGTGTAAAAGCAACCAGGAAATATATGGGGGAACTAATGAAGATAAGGGTTATTTTAGTAAAGTTTCTACAAACTCATTTCAGAAAAAAAAATAATAATTTCATCATTTTTTTCAGTGTAATTTTTTTTATTTTATTTTTTGTTACATCAGTTATTTTTATTTTAAAGAAAAAAAAAATAAAAACATTGGTACAAAATCTCAAAACAAGATTTTAGGAGAGTAACAATAGTTAGTACATTGTGTATTGTTACTGCCAAAGTACTTTCTCATATTACAAGATATAGGCAAGAAATAATAAATAAACAGCATAGGTATAAACCTCTGTTTTTTTTTAAAGTCAACAGAAAATGGAAATATACTTTTTAAAGTTTCTAATACTGGGAGAAGATATCATATAATATCTTTTAAATAAATTGTAAGTCAAAGATATAGTATAAATCTTAGAACAAAAATTAAGGTTAAGCAATATTCAGAAAATTAAATGTTTCCAAACAGTTGAACTCAGAAAAAGTTTTCATGATAGCAAAGAAGTACTAGAGTAAAACATCAGATAAATACTGGAATGGCAAGTAAATGACCAGCACTTCTAACAGTTTGAGGATAGGATATCGCACAAAGTTCTAGTGTGTTGTGGACATGCATAATGACCGTGACAGTTACTGGTGGCTAGGTGTCACTTGTGGAACTGAGCTACAGCTATTACTTTGAAATCCACCCTGTAGACTCAGGTAGAATCATGACTCATAGGGTGGAAGAGAAGTCCATTAGTAGGGTGTGCTGATGAAAATATTCTGCTGCTGAACACAAAGGAATAACTGAAAGACTACTATTGTATACCTCTTATTCTCCTCTGTTTGCCCTATTTGATGGGTTCTTACCATTCTCATTCATGGGGCTGTGATCAATTTGCTCCCTCTCTAGAACATCATTTAGTAGCCTGTGTAGGCTTGGCTTTGTCATCATGAAATTCTTTTGTTGTTCTTTGTCATGAAAATATTTCACTTCTCCATTATATTTGAAAGATAGTTTTGCAGGATAGATCAGTCTGGGTTGGAATTTGTTTACTTGCAAGACTTGAAGTACTTTGCTCCATGTTCTCCTTGACTTGATGGTTTGTGAAGAAAAATTTGCCGTTATTCTGATGGGTTTTCCTTTAAATGTGATCTGTTTCTTTTCTTTAGCGGCTTTTAGTATACTGTTCCTATGCTGAATTTCTGGAATCTTGATTATTATGTGTTTGGGTGTGGTTTTCATTGGATTGATACTATTTGGAGTTCTATATGCTTCGGTTACAGGAATGTCAGATTGTTGCCCCATATTTGGGAAGTTTTCTGCTATTACTTTTGCCCATATTCTTTTTATATCATTTGTATTGACTCCTTCCTTCTCATTGATGCCTATTAGTCTCACATTGTTTATCTTTGCATCATCTTGCAGGTATTGAATTATTTTTTCTGCATCCTACTTGTTTTAAAGAGATCTTTTCTTACTTTTTCACTAGCCGAAATGGTGTCTTTCAAGTATTTTCACTTTCACGCAAACGGTTTTGCCAGCTTGTGATTGAGGTTTTAATTTCCTGTATATCACTTTGAACCTGTTTCATAGATTCTATTTCTTTCCTAAATTGTTTATTCAGGGGTTCCATCATTTTTCTCTTCTCCTCTATTTTTTTTATCAGTGTATTCTTTAGAAGCACTTAGTACTTCTTTGATTATAGTTACCACTACATTTTTTAGTTCCGAAATTATTTCTGATCTGATTTCTTCTATACCTGTCTGCAGTTGATTCTTTACTGTCAACACTATTATTTCCGAGATATCTGGAGTGTGATTTCCAGTTTCCTCAGTGCTAGTATCTTGTATATTTGTACTGGGTGGACTCGGGGCCTGAGACGGCATTTTATTCCTTCTCTTTATCATTTTGTATACCACTGTCTTCTGACCTTTGGTGTAGAGCTTAGATAGAGTTATTACCTTAGCACCAGGTTCAGATCTACGAAGTTCAGATTCTTCTAGGTGGGTGTTGCTTGGATCTGGCTGCTGTGCTCCACTTCTTTCTGCTGCAGGCATTAGAGTTGAACCCTTTGTGTCTCTCTGGCAAGATGTTCTGCTCCTGAATCAGCTGGGTGGGTCTTGCCACTAGCTTCTTTTGCAGGGAGTTCTGCTGAAGGGTTCCCTGCTGGGCCTGCAGCCTGGGTGGAATGAGGATCAGCGGGCCCGGGTCATCTCACTCACCGGGCCTGCGCTCTGGGTCTGTTCGGGATCCCCCGACCTTGTCATCTCACTCACTCCCCGGGCCTGCGCTCTAGGATTGTTCAGCATCCCGTGGCCCCGGGTGGTCTCACTCACTAGCCAGGCCTGCGCTCTGGGCCTGTTCAGGATCCTCTGGCCTGGGTTGTCTCACTCACTCACCGGGCCTGCGCTCTGGGTCTGTTCAGTATTCCGCGGCCTGGTTCGTCCAATAATTTCATCATTGACTCCCTGTTTTAGGGAAAAATTCCACATTTGTGGTGCAAAAAGAGTATCTTCTCATATGGAAAATGTACATTTTCAGATTGGAAGGTGTGTATCAGGGAGCCCCTCACACAGGTATTGTTTCTTATTTACTTTCCACTCCAAAATAATTATTATGGGGGCCATGGAGGCAGCTCAACAGCATAAGCACCTGCCTGGCAAGCGTAAGGTCCTGAGTTAAGTTCCTGGTAAAAAAAAAAAAAGAAAAAGAAAAAAAAAGAAAGGAAAAGAAAGAAAGAAAGCAAGCAAGCAAGCAAGCATTATGCTAAAAAGGTAAACTGGCATCTTGAGTTGTCTTGCTATGATACTCTTGACATTTAATTCAAATAATACACATAAAGGCACCTTCAAAAATTTAAAGTGATAAAGAACTAATAATGATATTGACTTGTTCTTCATATTTTTATACTCATGAATTCTTATAATGTAATTAAAGTTGTTATGCTTTGTATAAGTCATCTATTTCTCCCTTCCATTTTTTAAAGATGTGCAGTAATTTCTCTAAAAAGCAGAAGTGAATATGATGGGATATTGGTTTGAATCTTTGTTGGCTTTGTTAATCTATGTAAAACTATGAATAATATATTTCTTTTTGTGGCAGAAATTTAATTTTACTTTTGTCAATAATTAAAATAGCTAATATTTGGGAAGCAAATTTTTATTTATTTATTTTTGTATTTAGTACAGGGTCTACAGGGTCTCACTACTTACATTGGACTGGTAATGATTCTCCTTTTTCACCCTCCTAAGAGCAGGGATTACAGGCACATGCCACCATGCCCATTCTCAATTGCCATCTCACTGCTCCTTGGGGGTGGGGCCTGCACAGCAGGCCTGGGGATTGAACTCCCAGCCTCTGAGTCTGCCTAAGCAGGTGCTTTAATATGCTGAGCTATTTGGCCAGTCCATGGTTGGGAAGGAAATTTTTATTGATAGTCATTATAAAGTATTTTCTTTATCTACATTACAGTACTAAGGTTAAACATGAGGATGCCAACAGTAGAAATCCCATTTTAGCAAGTATGCAAGGAACAGTGTGAGTCCTCCACATGCACTACAGAGCTGGCAATGAAGGAGGCAGGCAGGATCCCTAAGTGGAAAAGTCAGGTAGGGATGATCCTAAATTAGCTAAACAGCAATTCTGCCAGATTACATATGTGGATTTTTCCTCAGTGGAACATAACATTCCATACATTTTCTTTGTAACAAGTGAGAGCCATAAAGTTTACCATGTTTAAAATAATTACTGAAATTTTGCAAGTACCATTTGTATTAAAATTTTTATTTTGAATTTGTGTTTTTCTTTGGTAAATGATTATACTGGTTTACATGTGCATATTTGAAATAAATTAGATTACAGCATTGCTTTTGGTTGAGTGTAGCTATCTTTTGTTTCTGTTTTTGACAGTGCATATTTTTTCCAGTTTGTTTTTCCAATATGAAGGAAATTAATACTTACTTTTTATAGCTAATATATCCAATTTTATTTTTATTGCCTTTACCAAATCATCAGAGCAGCTATCTATATTTCCTAAATATATCATAGCCTTTATTAATTTTTCATTTGTGTCATAACATTGGTTTCTCTATTTGTTTCTTTTTTAGTCTTCCTATAATATAGGTTCTAACACTCAAATTGAATGTATCAGTTACAAATAATATTCATTCAATCATTCATTATCAATGAAAAGCACCAACATATTCCAGTAACTACAGCACCCTGTCTCTTGTACTTTCCAGTTCTGTGTATACTATAGCGATTTTGTACTATAAGGAACATACTAGTTATAAGGGATTTAATTAAATGTGTACCAGGATGGACTTTTGTAAGTATACCTGTTCTGTTTCTATTTATCCCTTTAGAGAAGAGGAAGAGCTTTTCCTCTGATTGTGTAGCAAGGCCTTGTTACTAGTGAATACAGTGGGGTGCAAAACTACCTTAGAAACCACTGGTCCCCACCCAAGGCACTTTAGCATTTCTGGTGCCAGAAAGTCTAGTTCTATGCCTCTAACTTGTTTCCCTTAGGGAAGTTTTTCAAATTACCATGGCAATTATAGGTAATTCAACTATCACTGGAGATTTCTGTTCTAAATTTTAATCTATAAAAAAGATTGCTTATACTCTTTTAAATCCTATCATTTTTCTATGCAACCATACTATGAGCTTTTATTGAAGGAGAGAGAGACAGATAGCCATTGACATTTTGTCCAGATTGGTCAGAAGGAAATAGTACCAATATGATCTTTTTAGAATTGTGATACTCTGGAAAATATAGTAAGACTTTTATTGTCACCTTAGTCTCAGGTAATAGGTTGAATTGCACTGGAGACTTGGATGTGCAGAAGCAAATAAAAAGTGGCTTTCAAAAAAGAGAAAAATATGAAAAGAAGAGGAATCTAAATTTATAACTCTGAGATACATGACAAGAGGAAGATTCTAAGACAAAATAGTATTTTGATTAGATATAACCAACAGGAAGTCATATGCTAATAGTTTATAATCTTTATTCATAAAGATTCTATGATTTATTATCTTTATGCATAAAACAAACAGGGTAGGCTCACATATTTTTAAAACATAAACTATTTCCATTTGTTTTAAAATGAATGCAGATACCATATTGGTTTAATAGCAACAGCATTTCCAAATATAAAGGAGATGATAATAGTCTGTCCTAAAGTGGGCTTTCTTATATAGATAAAATTTGAGATAACTAGAGGTTAGGTCTGAAAACATTGTTTAGCCTAGAACTTGTTCAGAGTATCTTGTTCCTTTTCCCCTTCTTTTCCCATCCCTCTTCCTCTCCTCTCCTCTCCTCTCCTCTCCTC
>NW_004524631.1:358552-376519 GCF_000260255.1 Octodon degus | reverse complement strand
TTGCAGTTACCCAAGGTCAAATGTCATATAAAATATTAAATTGAAAATTCTAGGAATAAAGAGCTTGCAAATTTTAGATTGCATACCATTCCAAGGTACAGAATATAATCTCATAGCATCCAGTTCTGTCTTATGTAGAAACTGCATCATCTCTTTGGCTATGACTGCCGTATAAACCTTTGCACATCAGTCAATTCATAGTTGTTTGGATTATTAGACTGTCCAATGTGAAACTTCAGTGCTTACAGCCTGTATTTGACTTAGTGA
Source organism: Octodon degus (assembly GCF_000260255.1). Taxonomy (NCBI): domain Eukaryota; kingdom Metazoa; phylum Chordata; class Mammalia; order Rodentia; family Octodontidae; genus Octodon; species Octodon degus. Next base: position 376,252 of record NW_004524631.1, on the reverse strand, counting down.
TGCCCCCAGAACATCAGAGCAGTTAAGCTAGCAATTGGAATATGCAGAAGGGAAGCCATAAAGGGCTGCTCTAAGTAGAAAGGTAAAACTTTAAGATATTTTAAGAAAGACAGAGAGACCACATTAACATAATATTTAATATGTAGCAATATACTATTTTCTAGTTTATTTTTAGTTGCTATTATTAACCTCTTATTGTTCCTGATAGATAAATTAGATTTTATCATAGGTGTGAATGTATTGAAAATATATATATGAGCGTTCTATATCTGAGGTTTCTGGCCTCCATGAGCTATCCTGATGCAGACCCTTGTGGATAAGATTGGGGCGCTACATAAATGAACTACACTAATACTAAAACTGTATGAAACTGTGTATGTGCAGTGTGCAAATATAGTGAATGGAGAGGAACACTTTATAATTGAACTTTTAAGAAAATATCAAAATTATAGTAAATGAAATTTTCATTTAGGTAGAAATATAAAAATCATAAGAAATGCAATGACTAAAGTGTTGTTATTCCTTTATTTGAAGCTTGTGAAAGAACAATGTACTCCCTACAAGGGTTCTTCACATTTTCTCTTTTCTCTTCACTCCCTTAAGGCCTCTAGTGAGACAGAAAAGAGTGTTCTAAATTTTTCATTCAAATTTTCAGTAGTTTGCAAATGACTAGGGGCAATTCTGCCCAATAAATTGTCTTGCTCCTCCTACCGGTATTTTATGATGTTGAACATCTAGTTTACATTGAAATGCACAACTCTATTTTCACATTACTGAATTTTAACATACTTTTTGCTTGTCAAAATCTGCATGTTCCCTTTTTTATAAGTTGTTGAAGAAATGTTCTATTAATATGTGTGTCCTTTTCCCAGTCGTAGAGTGCTGTGTGAGCAGCTGAATATTTAGTAGTATTATAAGATGTGAAACATGCATTACAAAAATACTAAAATGTCTTATTTATTATGTTCCATTTTAAGTGATTTTATTAATTTAAAAAAATATACTGATGAATATAAGACATTTTATCATTTATCACAAGTGAGAAATCAAGTATGTGCTGATTGTATGTCACAAGTTCTTAGATTCAATTGCTTAATTCAGTTGGGAGTAGGGAAAAAGTGCAATGTTATCTCATTTAATTTTAAGTGGGTACACTTGAAGAGATACTGCTGGAGACAAGTTGGTAATTATTACACATTTTTATCATATTTAAAATTTCATGTACTGAGTCAAATCCACAGAATTAAACTTACTCTTCAAATTTAGGCTTTCACCTTCCTGCTTTTCAATAAACTCTGTACAAAAAGTAGCTATAGGCATATTGTTAATTAGGCATGTTTAAAACTAAATAGAAATTATCAGTATATGCTGACACTTCATTTTATAACCTGAGAAAGTTAAGACTGTGTAAATAGTGACGATGTGGTGGCGCGTGCCTGTAATCGCAGCTGTTGGGAGTCTGTAAACAGGTGGATCACTATGAGTCCAATCTAGTAGTGAGACCGTGAACACCCTGTAGACCCTTCCCTAAAAATACAAACAAACAAACAAAAAAAGATTGTGGAAATATATGTAATTTTGTTTCATCTATATCATTATGTTATTTATTTTGTGTTACACCTATTGAATTAGTAGACCTATAAGCTAAGAACAACCTTTAACTTCTAAATATCTCCAGACAAGTTGTACTCTATTTGTCATTTTATAAATTTATAGGGTAAGTAAATCTTGACACATTAGCTGAGGATTGGGACTTGACATTTTCTAGATTGCCTGTATTGTTTTAGGTATAAATCGAACTACTAAAATTTATAGTTTTTGGGTTTTTTATGTTCTGAAAGATCAAGTTTTACAAGGTGAAAAGATTTCTTTTGTGTGTATGTATTTTAGGGAACAGTCTACAGGGTGCTCAGGGTCTCACTACTAGATCAGACTCATAGTGATCCACCTGTTTACAGACTCCCAAGAGCTGGGATTATAGGCGTATGCCACCACACTCCGTCTCAATTGCCATCTCAGCAGGACCCAAGGGTGGGGCCAGTGAGGCAGGACCAGGGATCAAACTCCTGGCCCCTGAGCCTGCTTGCAGGCACTTTAATCTGCTGAGATATTTGGCTGGCCCTTGAAAAGATTTTTTAAAGTTCCCTGATAAATATTTCTCCCAAATACTTCAAAATCCTTTTTATTATCTGTTTTAAGTCTTTATCAATTACTTTCCTGTTGTTAGGGCAAAAGATGCTGGCATATGCAAGTCAAAGAAGAAGACATTTATTGTGGCTCACAGTCTCTGAGGGTTCAGTGCAAGTCTGACTCATTTCATTGCTGTGAGTCTGTGGTGACCAGAACACATGGTTTTAAGATCAAGATAGAGGAAAGCTGTGAAGATCATAGCAACTTAGAACAAGAATGGGTGGAAAAAACTGGAGAGACATGGGCTGAGAGCCAAAATATAGTACGCAAGGTTAAACCTCAATAGTCCACTTCTTCCATATTCAGCTACAAACACATCAGTGAGTCAATGAAGTAAAGTTGTTGCTTTTGAATTCTAGTCATGTAGGAATCTCTTAATCTAGTCTGGTTAACATGAAGAATTAACTGGCAGAGTTCAAAGTCTTTTATCTGTACATAGATTAATTTGTATCTTCTTCACGAAGTTTTTATAGTTATACTTTGCATACAGTTAATCTTTTCTACAGAGCTTCTGTACTTCCTTACTTGATCTAGTTTATTACTTATTTGTTGCTTTGGTTTTTTTCAAATTGTTTGAGTCCATAAAATTATGTTTATTTGAAAAGTATAGTGTAGGAGTCTCTTCCTGGTTCTCATCTCAGTCCAAGAAGTTAATATTTGTAATCCCAAAGATATGTTATTGGAATCCCACCAAGTTAATTCCAATCTACCATACCCAGTGCAATCCAAGGCGAATGTAAAGACACTAAAACATATTTATAATTATTGGGGAGCCAAGGGGCCCTAAGTCCAGCCACGAAGATGGCTTTCCAGAACCAAGAAGCTGACCCAGGGCCTCACTCGGTTTTATTCAGTGGAGGAGTGGCTTGAGGAGGAATGACTGAGAATTATGGGAAGTAGGTGAGTACTGTGAGCTGATCTAGGTGGGTGGCCTACATTTACCTCTGCCATATGCAGAGAGGATATGCAGAGACAGTAATGGGCATTATGTTTATGAGATAGCATCTAATGTTTTGGGGAGTCTGGTGCTTTAGCTCTGATGTAGTCTTTCAAGCCCCAGGAAGTCATAGCCTCTGTCTCCAGGCTTAATCCCAGCTGACAGCATGGAGCATTGGCTCTTCATCCTGTCTTAACCTGGCTCACATTAAGGAGCAGCAGGTGTAGGTTATCAGGGAAACACACATGCCACCTTCAAGACTATCACCAGCACCTCAGCTAGACCAATGTACATTGCTTAAGGCCAATTGAAAGGGTAAACAGAAGTCTTACACAGCTCTGTACATATCAATATGAGGAAATAGGATCAGGCTCAGTCAAAATGGAGACAGTCGCTCTTCTTTCAAGGAGAGCTGCTCAGGTGGTGTTCCACATATAGCACCTAATGTGATTAATTTCCTTGGGCCTTCTTTTGGTTTAAATTCTAAAAATTATTTGTGGGTAGTAATGATATCTGATGACTGTAGCCTCAAAATTAAAATATATTATTTCATCAAAATTAGGAGTTCGTAATGATCTAGAAATTTCCAAATATGTCTATTTTTAAGGATGTTTCCACTATATTATTATTAATATCGATTGATTCATTAACTCAAGAAATATTTATCTAGCATCTCTTACGTAACAGGTTTACTTTATAAGATCTTGGTTCCTATGGAGTGTTTATCCCAGTGAAGGGAGCTGGACAACAGAGAAATCAATAGAGAAGTGAACAGGAAATTATCAAAAGACAATGAGTGCCATGCAGAAAATTTAAGCATGGTAACCATACAGTGACTGGTTGACAACCTCATGTAGAAAGGTAAAGGAAGTCTTCGGAGAGTAGCATTCTAGAACATTTCAGTTGAGGAGTTAGTCTTTTTCTTTTCTCCTACAGTGGAGATTGAACTCAGGACCTTCCACTTGGCTATATCACCAGCCCTCTGAAGGAGTTAGTCTGATTCAGATAGAAAGAAAACTCTTCAAAAGGGAGAACCACATAGTCCCAACTGTGGGATGTCTGTGAGTGTGAGAAGAGGACAGACAGTGAGGAAGCAACCAGGAGCCCTGCGGGTGGCTGTTTAGGTTCTATTCTGAGTGCGGTGGGCAATCCTTGGAAAGGTTAACCAAGTGAAAGAATTGTGGTAGAGTTTACACTTTTAAGTAATAATACAATATCATTTCTTCAAAAGTACTCTTATGGTACTAGCCTTTATCTCATTATGTTTAGTATAAATATGAGATGTAATTGTAGTACTTGACAGTTTTCTATATCTAGGTCATTTCTAATATGCCATATTTATATAAAATTTTTAAAGTATAACATTATGATATAAATAATAAGATAGTAAGTAATGACTCTGCTAAACATCTTCCCCAAAACTGTTGTCAGTTTCCATTTTCTCTGGTAATATATGAGCATATTATTTATTGTAAAGTTCCCAACTTTAGAACTGGCATCATAAGTGGCATGTTAATTTAATGAGCAAAATCCAAATGTTTACATATATTACATATAGAACCTGAGATGAAGCTCTAAAGAAATTAGTGAAATTCTCTATATTAACTTATAATTCATCTCTGTTGAAATTTATATAATTTATCTGTTATTTATCTCTATTTACCTTATTCTAATCTCACTGTTCTGCTCTGATTATAGCATAGCATGGTGTTTCTAGGTCTTGGAAAACTTTTTACAGGTTTTCTCAGAGGCTCAACAAGCAGTATAATTTGGCCTTCTGCTTTAGGACTTTCAAATACTGTTCTAACTCTAGTTCCTACAAACCAATGGCCTATCTGTTGTTGAGTCCCAAACTCTACCCGTTCCCAATTTAAATTGTTGTTCTAAGTCAGAATGGAGAAATAATGACATCCTTTCTGGCTCATATAGGTAAGACAGAAACTCAAACACAATTGATGAAGTGATCAATAATTATTTGCCTCACCACCACAATGCTCACTTATCCACAAACAAGCCCTCTCACTAGGAATTATTGTTGACAATTATCACCTCCTTTTAAGTTGTAATAACTATATTATTGCATCATTCATTAGCTCACTGGTGTTGGAAAGCTTCATATCAGTACATTGTATTTATTAAGTCTGTATTAATTTCCTAAAGTAATTTTCAAGCCAATATAACATTCCCTCTAAAGCATATTATAAACATAATATTACTTAGCCATTTCATAGGTGCATGTTCTACCTGCTCGTATCTCAAGCTCACAGTTTGTGCTTTGTAGAGCACATCTGACTGAGTGAGCATTCAGTACTTGTTGATTGCACAACAGTTATAAAGCATAATTGCATATTTTATATCATATATGACATTAATACTTGTGGTTATTTACTGATGTGCCTCTACAAGCAACTCTGAAAAATTACAAATAATCATTCTTTTTACTATTTGAAAGAGGAACACTCTTCTCAAAAATTTAGTTTGGAGGTCTTTATAGTTTTTGTGCATGGATACTGAGTGGAAAATTTTACCTTCCCATAATGTTTCAGCTTTGACCTGATTTGACTTTAAAAACAACACTAAGGTGATTCTTAATCTTCTTTCACCAATGTTCAATGGAGGCAGAAATTCAGAGCACAGTTTCAAGTTAGCCAGTGACAGACCTGGCTTCTCTTAACACGGCAGGCCCAGGATATCTGAATGGCAAGGAATGCTAAGAGCCCACCTCTTCTGTCAACCTTGGTAAACATTGACTGATAGAATTAATTTTATGAAAGGGAGAACATTTGGAAAACACAACTTAAAAAAATAAAATATTTTGAAAAGTAATGAAAGTTTAAAAAGAAAGGAACATAGAAAAGGAATATTTATCTGATCATTAGCAGTCACTTGCCTAGCTGTGACTGTTTTCTCATCTGTCAGATAACTGTAGTACTCTAATTACTTCAAAGTGCTATTAAAATATAAGGTACTACAGGTTCAAATCCTGTATAAAGTGCAAAGCACTTAGAGAATAAGATAGCACACTTTTAAAAAAATCTACCTTTCAGAACCAATAGTTTAAAAAGTAGTAAAAAAAAAAAAAAAAAAAAAAAAACACTTACCCTCAAATGACAGCAATTGTACGCCAAGTAGAATGCTATTATAGATTTTGGTATGAAATTGTTACTCCCAGTTAGTGCATTTAAAATTGGCATCGTTTTGCTGACTGCCAAACATATAACCAAAAAACTTTCAAGAAGTCAGACTGTACAGCCTGGGGAATAAAATGACTAGTTTTGAAAAACATCTTGTTCTCTGAACTTTTAGGAATAGTTTACGAGTTTTTCTTTATAAGTTATAGCTGTCTTTAGAGCAATGGAAATTCATTGTGTTTCTTTAATTTCTGGCCATGTCTTTATTCATGTTCATATTAACGGAGATGATGCTCACATGGTTTGATTGCCTCCCTGTTGGACTTGGGGAACAATCAGAAGGAAAGCTTTGTAGGGCCACAAGCACAGCTGACCAGCGTGCTCTTGCTGACAAACCTAGACGGGGGACTAAAAACATGTTTTTTCAGGATTTACATCTGCTCATTTTCAATTTTGAAAATTAACTATAGTGGGAATATACATAAAAGTGTCCAAGTGCCTTAGTCCTGCCAGGCCACTGTAACAAAATACTGTTCTTGAATTAATTTTTAAACAAAAAAAATTTAGTTCATAGTTCTGGGTGATGGCAAGTGTGAGATCAAGGTGCTCACAGATTCTGTGTCTGGGATTACAAGCATGTGCCACCACGCCCGGACTAGGTCACCAGCCTAGCAGGCCCAGGGGTGGGGCCTGCACTACATGTGGTACCAGGGATCGAACCCTGTCCCTGTGCTTGCCTAAGCAAGAGCTTAGTCCACTGAGCTATCTCGCTAGCCCTTAAAGCCACTCTTGAAGGCTCTGCCCTTCAGACCTATGCACTCCCCAAAGAACTGTCTCTTCATAGGAGTCAAGATTTCAACCTTAGAATGGGGTTGGGGAACCACAAACATCTGGAGTACACTAAAGAGTTTTCATCTTCAAAGTGAGTGAAACCCTATATACATCATGTAAGTGTGCATGAATAATTCTGCACAAGACTTTAGGGCAAAGCATGCTCTTTGATGTATTTTTAAGCTAAATTTTACTTCAAATCCCTGTTATAAGATACACAATTGAGAATAAATTTGCTCTTACATTTGTGTTCTGTCTACTAAATTCTTTTTTTATGTGTTTAGTACAGTGTCTACAGGGTCTCATTATGTGAATCGGACTTGTAGTGATCCTTCCTGTTTTCAGGCTCCCAAGAGCTGGGATCACAGGTGTGCACCACCATGCCCAGTCTCCATCCCCATCTCAGTGCATACCAGGGAGCAGGGCTGGCACGGCATGCCCAGGATTGAACCCTTGCAGCTGCACTCTGCTCAAACAGGCCCTTTAGTCCACTGAGCTATCTGGCCAGCTCATGCCAACTAAACTCATTTGAATATCTCTAACACACTTGAAGTTGGGCTTAAAAAGTACGATGACACATTCTATTTGCTTTCTTTATATTATTGGCATAATTTATGCTCCTATTTTTTACCCTGAAATATGTGAAATTGTCTAAGAATTACTATTGAAAAATCCATTTGACTAGTGAACTCATGTCAAGATTTACAACTTACATAGACTTACAAGAGTTGTATATAACAACTATTATAAACACTATATATATATATATAACATGTTTTGTAGAACAGTATGTTTAGATTTCATATATATATATGTACATATTTACATCTATGAATGTTGTTATACTTCATTTAACATTTAAAAAAGATTAAGGGATAAAAACACAGTTACTATGTAGAGGACTATGCAATCTAAATCCATTACAAAGGCTAATATTGATTTCTGGGCTCTGTAGTACGTAGGTCCATGTGATGCTGTCGTTTTGAGCTTTGCTGTGTGTTGAATCTCTCAGTCTTTGGATCTTGGATGAGGGTCATCATATTCCCCTGAAGACTTTGAGAGTTTTAAGGCCTTGACACACATGAAACGAACAGCATGGCATCCTGCATCACCAAAGAGGTACTTGGTAAATTGTGAGCATTTTAAAAGCGTAACTTACATTGTGTATAAGCTGAGCTCTTGAATTTTCTAATGGAAATATGCAAAATAAAACATTTGAAGATACTCTTTTTTTCTAGCTCTTAGAGTAATTATTAATAAAAGAGTACACCAGTGTCTAACACCAGCTCTCTAGGAACTTGAAACACAGATTCCAGTCCATGTGAATTATTAAAGGAGTGCTCTTTAGGAGAAATCTGTATGAATACAAATGAAACAGGACAGGAAAGGAGAAAGAGCTGACCAAGGAGTAGCTGCTCCTTTACATAAAGATCAGGCAAGATATTTCTGAACAGGGGTTACTTTAACTAAGAAGCAAAAATAAGAAATGAAGGAAGGCTCGTGAAAATAAATAGAGGAAGATACACTAGGTATACTGAGTGGCAAATTCAAAAATCCTAAAGCTTGACTTGTTTGAATAGCACTGTGGACTCTGGTCCATCTAGAGAGGAGAAAGTGATGATAAAAGTGCTATGAAATCAGGCCAAACAACCCAGAAAAGTCAGAGTTCCCTTTGGGTTTTTATTCTAATTGTGGGACAAATTATCTCAAGATTGAAAGAAAGTATCTTCATTTCATTAAAATACAAAAAAGATTTTTCTTTATGATATTAGATTATGAGGAAGGAGGAGGTTTTAATGTTTAAACAGATCTTGTCACAGATTTTGTCACAAGCAAAAGATAATGGGGAGTAGCACATTTGGGAAGTAATGGATGTAGCAAGAAGGGGTGAACTGTGGAATATATTTGAAGTTTAACCATCATAATTTGCTGATGGATTAGACTTTGTCCTTCTCAAGCAGTAAACTCTGAGCTAGTTGCATTTGCAGCATCATTAGATTAGTAAAACTACATGTTCTTTGGTCTCATCCCAGACATTCAAGTAGAAATGTCCAGATATGGCCCAGAAATCTATGTTGGGATCAGGCCTTCAGGTGACCTCGTGAGCACTAATGTTTGACAGGGACTATTGTACCACTTTCTGTGTGCAGGATTTGACTTTTCCAGACACTTCATCATATTAGTCAATTTGAGCTACTATGAAAAGGTACCATCAACTCAGTAATTTAAACAAGGACTTATTTCGCACAATTTGATAAGCTGGGAAGCCCAAGGTCTAGATCCCGCTTCCTGGTGCATGCTCTTTCTCTGGCATCTGTATGTCTACTTTCTTGATATATTCTCATGGTCAGAGAAAGAGAAAGCTCTTCCGTATCTTCTTCTCACAAAAGTGCAGTCTATCAGATTAGAGGCCCAGCCTTGTGATCTCATTTATGTTATCACTTGCTCACAGGCTCTTTCTCCATGCATAGGCATGTTAGGGGTAGGGCTTCAACTGCCAACACAGTGTAGTCCGTGTCACTCCTATAAGCTGAATTATATTGCATTTATTGTAGGGGTTTTTATTTGTTTGTTTTTATGACTGGCTTATTCATTTAGAAAAATATAATCTTAATGTGTTGTTCTGAAGTACCTATTTGATATCCAAATGAAATATCAAGGTTGTAGATGATAAAAAAGTACTACATGCTTATTTGCTTTTGGGGGCCTACCTGAAAAATATCAAATTCAATATAAAGTCTCATATCAAATTGTCTTCCATTTAAAGTGAGTTTTAGATATGAAAAGCAGAAGATTTCCAAGCTATATTTTGAAAATTAACTTCTTAAGAGTCCCTGCATGAAAGTTATGCATCCTGGATTTTGAAACAGAAGCTTTGATAGGAATTTTGAGTTTGCCATTACTTGAGTGACATACACGATCTGTTTTATCTCTCTTGGCAAATGTAACTTTAATGTAGATTCAGAATAATTGCTTCTTTTGGAAAGTGTTGTTTCAGAGATGTGTGTTTGAAAACACATGGAACCTGCTAGATATGCAGTGTGTATATTTGAAATCTGAATTTAGTTTTATACTTTTCATGTTAGATTATTAGTTTCATTCTATTGATAGATTTCTCTGTGCTTTTAGCTTTAATATTACATTTGTTAGTATTTTTCCTGTTTTTCAATTATTCCAGTCTACACTGTATTTGCCTTATTTGCATTTGTCTTATTCCAGTCTATGTTATATTAAAACATATAATGAGCCATGCATGGTGGTGCATACCTGTAAGCCCAGCACTGGGGGGGGGGCGGTTAGCCAAGAGGACTGCCATGAGCTCAGGGCCAGCCTGTGCTGCATAAGAAAGTTCAAGCCAGCCTGTACTATGTAGTGAGACCTTATCTGAAATATCTGTCTTCTATCTACTGTCTGTCTGTCTGTCTGTCTGTCTGTCTGTCTGTCTGTCTATAATAAAACATGTGATAAACTTATATGGTTCATGTCTCAGCAATTTTCTCATTGGTAGAACAAAACAACCAGGCACCTGAACTTTCAAAAAGGAGAGGATTATTTGGGCTTACCATTTCAGCCCATGATCAAATGACAGCAAGGCAGAAACACACTGGCAGAGGGCATGGCAAAGTAAAAAGTGCTCTACCACTGCAGCCAGGGAGCAGAGAGCAATGGGAAGAGCTGGGGGTAAGAGTTCACTTTTTAGTGACCCATTTTGGATCAAGCCCCACCTTCTAACAGCACTTTCAGTAGCTGAACTTGCCAATGGCTGAGTTCCACCCACTGATAAGCCTGGTGCCTGTGATCCAATCACCCTCCAAGTTCATAAGGCCTTTTGATCTAAACCTCAACAATTTTCATGCATCTAAAATATCAATTCCTCACTGCACAGTATTAGGAATTAAGAAAAAATGTTGTTTACTTTAGGAAAGATTGTAAACAGTTGATTGCAAAATCCTTGAGAATGAATGATAAAATATGTCATGCTTACCGTGTGTTTTCTCAGATATGCACAGTTATCTTGTAAGCAACCTGACCTCAATTAAAATTGTAGAATATTCTCTGTTCATATTTTGTGTGAGGCATTAAATGATACATTTTACCAGATTTGATAGCTATAGAATTTTTACATGTATTCCTTCTCTTTACCAAATATATTTAATGAGAAAACTACCACACTAGCATATAAATGCATCCAAAAGTCAGTGATCAATTTGAGAAATAAGAAACAAAGAATTAATAGAAAATATCTGTTGAAACCAAATTTTATTAGGAGAAATTGCTTCCTATATCTGAAAAGACTTTATTTTTAAATATGAACATTTCACATTTTATAAGGCAGGAAAAAGTAATTTGAAGAAGTTTGCTAGGAAAATATTGCCAAAAATGTAGGCAGTAAGCTGTGTGTGTGTGTGTGTGTGTGTGTGTGTGTGTGTGTGTGTGTTTGTGTTACGTTAGCAGAAATGATAATTCCTCATAATTACAGTTCCATAACAAATACTTATATACTAGATGTTGAGAGCTTTGCATGCATTATTTAATTTACTCATCTCAACCTTCTCATAATATAGACATAGCCCCCTTTATATTCAGAAAAATTCAGGGCTTCAGGAGACAACTGCCCTATAGTCATACTGCTAAAAAAGACATCAGTACTTTTTAAAGGAAAATGCAAAATTATCTGCCTTATTGGTATTGTATTTGTAGGTCATGGATTTGATTGTCCTTTACTATTTATCTTACATACCCTCTTATCACAATATGCTTTGTCTGTCAGTACTACTTACTCATTTCCTACAAGTGCCAAACGGACAAAAGTTTACTTGTAACCAGATTTTCCTTAGTAAACATTTAGAGAGTGCTTTTCAGAATTGTTATTTTTCATGGAATTACCTTAAGTCTATTTCCTACCGTTCCTTTGACACTGTCAGTTATATTTGTTTGTAAAACTAAGCTAATGTACATCATCTTTGGATGTTTCTCTTCCTTATCTTTCTTTTAAATGTATTTGGTACAGGGTCTCACTACGCAGGTCAGACTTGTAGTGATCCTCCTGTTTTCAGCCTGCCCAGCACTGGGATTATAGGTGTGCGCCACCCTGCCTGGATTTGGTGACTGGCTCAGCGCACCTGGGAACGGGACTGGCACAGCATGTGGTGCTGGGGATTGAACCCCAGTTCCTGTGCTTGTCTAATCTGGCACTTAGTCCACTGAGCTATCTTGCTGGCCCTCTTCTTTTAAAAGAGTTGATACTTTTAGGTTGACCATAGCATTATACAGTTTTGTAACGCTTTTTAGTGCTGACCAACATGGAGACAATAGAAAATGAACAAAGCAAGTTCTCTACCCTGCAAAACACATATAAGAGCTAGAAAAATTAAGGAAAATTTAATTACAATAGCTATAAGTGAAAGAATATAAGATATACATGAAAGAATCCATGTTACTTCTTAAACAAAATAAGTTCCTACATCTGATACAATGAAACCTCACATGTAGGGTTGGTACTGGATGCAATCCATTGTGACTAGAGTGTGGGTTTCCTGGTTATAGTGTTCCTTGAATACAACAGTGGTATACAAAGTGATGGACTCCCTCTTCCAACACTCTCCTGAGGGTCCAGTTATGTTGGTCCAAGCTTCAAGGTTATACAATGATGCTGTCATCTGCCAGACTTAGAACTGTTACCGCTGATGGTGCTATTTCTTCTGTCCGATTTCTCACTTTCAGCAACTTAACTTGTTTGAAATGGTAATGTGCTGTGATATACGCTGCCCACATCCTTCTGCCTTCCTGCTTGCTGTGTCTGCAATTTTTTTTTTTTTTTTTTTTTGGTACCTTTTTCTCCCTGGGTCCTCCTAAAATTAAATGAATTGTCTCTGAGAAACCTGAGAGCACTTCCCTGATTTACAACTGCTCTGTAGCCCTGCTCATAGAAAAGATAGCAAACCTTCCTGCTGTCTAGTGAATGATTATAAATATATGCAAAAAATATGGCAACTGTTCCTTGCTTCCGTGACACTTTCTTTATGAATGTCTAATTTTTTAAAAAGGAAAGTTCCTAAGTTTTTTTTTTAATCTAAAGCAGATTTTGTTTAAATATTTCATTAAACATATGTGCAGCCTAAAACAGTGTTGATTTGAAAAACGTGAGATTTTTCAGCTAATACTTTTTAATGCATGGAAGCTGGAATATATCATTGAAATGCTGACATCATATTATTTAAAATAGCACTGCCTGTGAGATTAGGAGAAGCTGTTTAAGACAGACCTCAAGAAGGCTGTTGAAATAATAGGTGAAGTTATGTTGTGTCAGCCAATTCTTCAGCATGGAACAGCATTGTGAGGCCAGTGTTGTTATCCTTCATAGAGACATAAAATCCATATCTTGATCCTGTTGGCCATTAAGGGTCCTATGGGAACTGTACCAGGGGAGTGTGCTTCTAGCTAGTGTGTTGGCCAAAGGTCAATAAGATGGTACTGCTCTACCTTTTCAATATGCTCATATTTCATTTAGATATAATCACTGTACAGTTTTTGGAAGAGCTCTGGGTTTTCAATTCTTCATATAGTTAGCAATTCATGAAGAAATCATTTAGTTGTTGGAGTGACCTATGGTAAACCTATTAAGGTAATGTGAACAGGGCAAAGAGATCTATGGAATATTTTTAATCTAGTAATTACTTTTAAGCCACCATTTCCCTTACACTGAAAAGTAATTTTAATATATTAGATTAGTCAGTAGCCTAATGACTCTTTCTGTATAGACTGAGAATCTGCTTGTGACTTTGGTTAACTGAGTGGGGGTTACTGGGAAAGAGGATCAAAAATCTGAGTTTAAAAATCCCTCCGCACTAGGGAGGCAGAAAACAAGAGGATCACTATGAGTCCGAGCTGCGGAGTGAGATCTTGCGCACACACACACACACACACACACACATGCACACAAAAGAAACCCTAAAAAATTTTTTTAAACATAATAAAATCCTTACCTACCACTAATTTTGCTATTGTATGTCTCTATGGAGCAGCTCTTTATATTGGTAAAATGGAGTAATAGTACTGCTTTCTCCATCTCCAGGCTCTAATGTTATGTCATTATTAAAAGACATTGCTAAAATGAATGTCTGTGTAGAGTAGGTGAAAGTTCACCTTCAATATGAAAATTAAATTGATACTTGCCTAGAAACTGCAAATACATAAAGCATGTGAACAACAATGGTCCTAAAAACTCATGAATATGAAATGAATGCAGCTTTGTTTTCAGTTTTCCTCTAATGTTTCATTTCTGTTCTCTTCAAGTATCTTACTGGTTATTGGGAGGGGGGTCTAATTTATCAATCCTTATATAGTCAAGTTTTCCTGGTGTTGTAAGGCTGATTCCTGTATGTGGAACCTATGCTCTAAAAATATGGTGGTTATTCTCCTCTATTTCTTCCACAGAAGTGTATACCCTTTGGTATTAAAGAGAGATAACACTATTTTCTCTTTTTTTCCTTTCTTTTTTCTTTTTTTTTTTTTTGTACTGAGGATTGAACTCAGAATCTAGTGCTTGCCAGATTGGTAAGGGCTTAAGCCTGTTGAGCTATTTCCCCAGCCTTGAGACAACAATTTCTTGTCTACAGTTACATTAGTAGAAGATATCTTACATTCGCTTTCTCTTTCTTCTTTCTTTCTTTTTTTTCTTGTGGGCACTGGGTAATGAATGCAGGACCTTCATACTGAGATACATTTCCAGCCTATTTATTTATTACTTTATATTTGAAACAAGGTCCCAGTAAGTTTCTTAAGTTTTCAAGCTGGGTCAAACTTGAAATTCTGCCTCAGTCTCCCAGTAATTAAGTAAGCAAACCTTGGCAGAAATCACTCCCAGAGTCATGAAATTATAAATGTGTACCACCATGCCCAGCTTCTTCAATGCATTACCAAAAATTAGGTGTTATATTGACATTAGAGCATAAAAAATACAAGATATATACATCTGTGCCTATCTATCGATTTATCCATCTATCTATCTATGAAGAACCCATGATGCACTTGGTAACCAAATGAATATTGAAGAAATGCCACAAGAAATGCCACACTTATTCACAATGAGGTTCAATGATATTAACAAGATTTACAAAATGACCCGCAAAATCTTGTAAAATTGTTTGTTTATGTTTTTTTTTAAATTAAGTGAATTTTATTTTAAAGAAATTTCATGTTGATTTAATTAGGGCCATTTTAATGAGGCTGTCTTCAGAGGAGGCCTTTTCAAAAGAATTGAAGCTTACTTCAGCCATCCCATCTGCCCTGCCACAATTCTTCTATCTCCACTTGAATTATGGACAGTGACAACTGTGGTCTTATATCCAATTTCGTCCAGCAATACATTTTTGGAGCCTAGAATTTGAATTGTACATAGTATTGGTATTTTGGCACATGACCTCGATTCTGTATCATTCATTAACCTTTCATTTCTAATACTGAAAAGTCAACATTTTTCAGTCAGTATTTGGTAAGATGTTACAGGCCTCATTGTCACCACTGTAAATATTTACTGTGATGGAAGCATGACCTGTGTCTCACTTTTAGCCACATTGACCAATTCTGGACACCAATCAGCAGTGCCCATTCTAATCCAGAATGAGGCTTCTGTTTATGTTTTAATATGATCTTGTGCTTTAATACATATGAAGAAGAAAGAATTTTACATTTACAGTGAATAGATCTAGAATTTCACATTATTTTTGTGGATCTGGGGCTTCTTTTCCTAATTTGCATAATGAGTTATTAGGTGAGGAGACACTCTCACACGCACGCCAGGGCAATTTTTATTTCTTTAAATGTATTTGGTACAGGGTCACATTATGCAGTTATGACTCATAGTGATCCTGCTATTTTCAGTCTCCCCAGTGCTGGGATTACAGGCATGAACACCATGCCCAGTCTGAGTGGCCGGCTCAGCATGCCTAGGGGCAGGGCCAGAGCAGCATGTGGTGCCAGGGTTTTTGGTGCTAGGGATGCGGTGCCTGGCTTCTACGAAACCTGGTCCTTCCACTTGCCTAAGCAGGTATTTAGTCCACTGAGCTATCTGGTCGGCCTCGTCTAGGACAAATTTTATAGGTTAATAAAACTTACATAAATCCATTTACAAAAACAATGTTAAAATGCTTAAATTGGGAAGTAGAGGTGAGGAAGTAGAGGATGCAGCGCCTAACCCAGGAGGCAGGGATCAAGACTGAGAGGTTTCTGGGTGGGCACTATGACCGGGATCGCCACCATCGAGGCGGTGAAGCGCAAGATCCAGGTTCTTCAGCAGCAGGCCAGTGATGCAGAGGAGAGGGCCCAACGCCTCCAGCGCAAAGTGGAGGGAGCAAGGCGGGCTGGGGAATGGGCTGAAGTAGACATGGCCTCCTTGAACCGGAGGATTCAGCTGGTTGAAGAGGAGCTGGGCCGTGCACAGGAGCACCTGGTCACTGCCCTGCAAAAGCTCTGAAGCCACAATCTAACTGTATTCTCACTTTGGAAGGTAACTTTTCAGCCTAATGCATAGTGCTCTCTCCATAGAGGAAGGAAAGAAGTATGGGCATGCCTTACCAAGATCCAAACAGAGTCCAGGGAAAGACTCCACTGTGGAGACCTTACAGTTCTGTGCCAAGTACCAGCTAACCCAGAAAGGTGACTCCAGAAGGAGTTAGCCAAAAACCAAAACCATGCTGCTCAGCTTTTGAGTTTCAGCATGTCCTTGGACAACTTTATTTTTATTTGTTACTTTTCTAATCAGAAGTGAACAAGATATAATCGTTACACCACTGGGACTAAGACGTGTGTGTGTGTGTGTGTGTGTGTGTGTGTGTGTGTTTGTGTGTGATGCTGGGATTGAACCCATGGAGGGACTCATGCATAGTAGGCAAGAGCTCTACCACTGAGCCATATCCCCAGCCATGAGACCAAATTTTTGTCCTGTTTCTACCCCTTTGCTCACTGAATAGATCATGTGTCCCTTCATTAATGTTGAAGTGACTACTTAATTGCTTTCTGCCTCTTTGAAAGAAAAGAAAAATAAAGTTTCTGCTACTCATTCAGCCACATGAAATTCATCTCACCCTTTTCTGGGTCTGAAGCTGCTATCTCTAAAAGTGCCATCTCATTGTGCTTTGTATCAGTCAATGCTAGAGAAATCTTGAATAGCTTATGTACAGAACATATTAAATTTTTTTTCATAATTTTATTGAGAAACAAATAGCAATGAGAGAGTTTCAAATCAAATTGGTAGGACAGTTTCAATAATTAACACATTGCATACATTCTTCCTAGTAGTTAATTGCTGTACAAGATGTGGACATGATATTCTATTTACAAACACCATTAGAACAAAGCCCTCTATTCAGTAAGAGAATGTAACTATACATTTATCCTAGCCACTTTGAATACACAGATACAAAATGGACATTCATCTGTATCCCCTTTTTTTGTTAAGTTCCGTTATTTGAATATTATAGGTATGTAAACTCAGCAAAATATTCTAAAAGAGTACAGTAGCCCATAATAGTATTGGGTCTTCTACTTGATTGGCAATGTCAGAAATTGTTGACCTGAGTCCCCTACAGCTCAACATAACAGCATGGCTTT
>NW_004524631.1:334665-357446 GCF_000260255.1 Octodon degus | reverse complement strand
TTTGTATCCATATTTTATATATACTTAAAAGTAACATATTAAACAAAAAGTCCTTAAAGTGTCTCAACTTGGGCAGCTTTTCAATTAGCAATTAAATTAATGGATATTTCAAGGTATTTAGAACAACTGATATATATGAAAACACCTTATTTTATCAGATTACAGTTATATGTACTGTTCATGTGAATAGGTTTGTGGCCTATTTCTTAATTGAATGACATGTTAAAATTCAAATAAAAACAAGAAAAAATAGAACACAAGTGTTTGGTTTGGTTTTTTGCTCCACAAAGTGCCCATTAACCAGAATTCATTTTGTGGACCTCTGGAAAAGAGTTCTTTGGCTTTAGGATATTAAGGCTTGCCTTCAGTTTGAAATTATGAATATTTCCTAACTTCTCTGAAATTCCTCACCTGCTTACATGGAGTGACCCATGAGCATATTTATAAATAACTGATAGTATCATAGCAAGTTTTGTAAAATTAACTCTAATTTAACATAAAATAGTTCTTCCCATTCTCATAAGTTAGAAGTTAAATTTTTAACTAGTAATGAAATTTCCTAAAATGTAAAAGGTAATCTACCATGTAAGACTATTTGGTCAAAGGAATTGAACAAATAGGATGTACACTGTGTAGCAGAAAAATTGTTGTGTGAACTCCCACTCATATTCTGAAGATTAAATCCCCAAACTTTTGAAAGTTGACCCTTTGCTAAGTCATTAGGTCATAAAAGTGAAGCTCCAAGGAAGAGAATTAGTGCTCGTACAAAAGCAGTTGGTGATATGGGGTCCCTCTCTTTACCCCACGCCGTGGAAGGACACACAATCAGGAAGAGTCCTCAGTGAAATTTATAGTCATGGCACCTTGATAAAATTCTCTTCCTCTACAACCATGAAAAAAGATATTCTCTGTTTAAGCTGCCTAGTGGATGCTATAGTAGTCCACACATGTATTTTATTTATATATGTCCATATACACAGGTATGTATGTATATAAAATATCCACATATACATGTACACACATATATATACATATGGATTTATGCATATGTGCACATACACACTCTAGAGACCTATATCTATGTTGATACCTATGTATATACCCCCCGTTTTTTTTGCAGAACTGGGGATTGAACCAGGCCCTTGTGCTTGCCAGGCAAGCCCTTATTCTACTGAGCTATCTCCCCAGCCCCCATACCCATCTTGAGGAATTTGCTCTACAAATTTGGCTCATCTGCTTATGGAAGGAGACAGACTCCAAGATTTGCCATGAACAAGATGGGGAACAAACAAAGCCAGCAGCATAACCCTGGCTGAGTTTGAAGGCCTGGATACCAAGGAAGCTGATGGTATAAATTCTAGTCCCAAAACATAAGTTCGAGAACCAATAAAATCTAAAGTTTCAATTAAAATCCAAAGAGAGGAAAAGACCAGATTTTACATACCACAAGCCTAGCCAAGTTAGTCATTATAGTGTTTACAGTGAGAGATTATTTTTTTAGCATCGTAGGCATCACAGGCACAGCCAGTACATTAATATGCAATATAAACAAGAACACCTGCAAAAATTCTCTTTTATACAGTTGAAATTATAAGAATAATACTAAAATGCTAAAAAAGAGTTAATTTGATGGTAATATGCAGAATGTAGTTCTTTTATTTGAATGGTACACTTTCCTTGCTGTTTTAGTAATCAACTGAGATTTTCTATGTGTATGGAATGAATACATATGTATTCAGGGAAAAGCAGAGTGTGGCAGAAAGAAAATATTTGAATTATTAATCAGATTTTTAAACACTTTAGAAACTTGTGAGTGTATTTGGCATCATTAGTTAACTGATGTAAATGTTGATTTAATTTATTTTATGTTTAATTTTTATGATCATTTACTATTATGCGTTTTCTTGCAACTTGGAAGTATACATGCAAATTGCATACAGCATTAGGATTGAGATAGTGACTTCATTTCAAGTCTTCACAGACCTATGGTGAGAAAGGAAACAAGCGACAACCACGGTCCTTGCCTGAACTTGCTTATTTTATGAACTGGAATAAAAATGCTTGTTATCAAACATTAAATATGAAGCATTTTGAATCCTTAGATGAAATACTTAATATGAATTTACTCAGGCTTGGAAATAAATTTAGGAAGTTAATTGACCTGCACAAACTTGTTACTAACCTTCCTTATCCCACAGTGCCTCACTTATAGTGAAATGAAGAAAATTAGCATTTCTTTCCACTTTCCTCTCAGATATTAGTGCTTATGGGGTTGAGTAGATCAATGTATATAACTTGACATGAATTTATTATAATCTGAAGTCCAATGTGCAAAAGTGATTCACATTAGAATCAAATATACACTGAGAATCGCCTCAAATATGTGAAATTTACCTAGATTTTACATTGACAAATAATATCGATTTAGAGCCTATGGTTCTGAGTCAAAAATCTTATGGGAAATCCCTACCCTACATGAAATGACTTGAGGAAAGTAGTATGACATTAAAATTGGAATCCTTTTATATGCTTCCTCTCCTATTCACTGGCTGAATTAAAAATTAAAAGAGTGAGTTTGGAGGGGGAAAGGGGAAGAGAGGTGTCTGATTAAACTGCAGAATTTCAGGGAAATTCTGGGCCCAGTTGATGAAAATTCTCAGCCAGTCCACTCTTTAGACTCTTCAGGAAACTCTGTTTTGTCCCTGATGTCCCCAGTTTTGGGTAGGCTTTGTTGAAGACTGTCCTCTGTGGATCATGACTCTGACACGTGGCTTAGGGAAGAGCTCTCACCTCTAGGGCCAGCTATCACTTAGGCCACACTTGTCCTCTGTTCCATTTCTTAACCATAATAGTCCATCTTTAGAACCAGAATATAAGTTAATAGTATTTAATTTTCAAAATATAATTTTAAAGCATTTCTAAATAATGATCTCTATCACCATCTTCATTGGTTTGCAACAGGTATATATGGCAAAGATGACAACACAAAGGAAAAAAATTGAAATAATGATAAATGGATGAAACATAGGAAACCAGAAAGGAAGAGTATCCAGTCTGATGAAATATAATCCTAAAAGCTAAATATGGTTCTTTTAATTTGCCTGAAAAATATAAAACATGCAAATAAGAGTAAAACTGGAAAAGATCCACAGAAATGGGATGATGCAATAAAAATATTAAAGTATGTAAAGGGAGTAGCCATGACAAGAAGAGAGAGATGAGGAGAGAAAGAATAAGTATTGGCTTCAAAAGAAATGCCCTGAACCAATACAGGGGCCTAAAGATATAAGCCACAACTCCATGTGGTTGTCAGAGCCAAAAAAAAAAAAAAAAAAAAGGTAGGGCAGGCGGGGAGATGGAAAGATTGATTGCAGAAGGCCACCATGTCATTGTCACAAGTTGAATATATGAGAAACCACCACCTTTTGTCAGAGAGGGCAGCTAGTCTTTAAAAATGATGGCTGAATGAAATTAGCATCAAATATCAATATTTAAATAACATGCTTATTTTATATTTAAATATCATGCTTATTTTAAAAATGAGTTCTTTACCAAGCCTATGTAGTGGAGTTGTCAATCAATACATATTGTTGTTCGATTAAGGAGAAAGATTAGATCTAGGGAGCATAGTACATTTGATATTGAGTTTGAGAAGTATGTGTGTAAAATAAAATTAAAGCTAAACCTATATTTATGTTGATACTGGGAAGGATGCATATATGGACTTTAGAAGACATAGATGTTGCTACCATAAAGAATTATACACCATGTTAATCATGATTATTATTTATTTTCCTATTTAGAGATTTAGTAAGAGCAAATGCCAGATTCTATCAAATTCTTATGAATGACACAAAAATGTCCAAAAAGCTAAGTTTTAGATTTCACAGACCCAATGGTTCCTTGGTACAACTTGGTGAATTTGAGTGTTGTAGACTGAATGTGAAATGCTCATGATTGGACACTGGTGAATGTCTTTCCTTTCCAAGACATTCAAATTCAACTAGAAAAATATATCCATTCCTACTAAAAGAAATTCCTTCAGAAGTTCCAGTTTTGAGCACTTAGCTCTTTCAAAAATACTTGGAGTTTATATATAATATAAAATAATTTATTGGCATTTCCTGATCTAGTACTTAAGGACATGTTGTCCTTTAGAATAGAGCCTCCTTAAAACTTCTAGAAGTCTAAAACATCAGGAACATATTTAAGGAGGAAGAGTATACTTCCCACTTCAGAAAATTAGGTTGTTATAAGAAGAAAATTAGTTAGAGTCACCCTAAAAAACCATTAGGTTGGTCTTGATTAGGAGATATGGTAAACCCTTTTGTACTTCTAAAGTGCTTTGTCATCCAAGATATTTATAAATATCATTAAAAATCTGCCTCAGGCTGGGGAGTTGGCTCAGGGGAATAAACACTTCCCTGGCAAGCACAAGGGCCTGAGTTCAATCCCCAGTTCTGAAAAAAAAAAAAAAAAAAAAAAAAAAAAAAAAAAAAAAAACACACACACACACAAACAAAAAAACTGCCTCATTTTGCTGAATTCACACACCTACAATATTTAAATGACACTGGAATACCCATCTCTGACAAAACAACATAAAAAGGGGACACAAATGAAGGACCATTTTGTATCTGTACATATAAAATAGTTAGGATAGCTACTTTCTCTTAATTCAATGAGAAGAAAGATTTGTACTAATAGTGTTTGGACAGGATATCACGTCTGCATCTCATATATGAATGACCACTACGAAGACAACAATATGCAATGTATTAATTATTGAAACTGTCCTACTAATCAGTTTTGAAACAGTTTCATTGCTATTTGTTTCTCAATAAAATTAATGAATAAAATAAAATAAAAATAGTAAAGATTATTTTAAATATAAAACACCTGCCTCATTCATACAGTCATGCTAGCTTTCCATTTTAGTACAAAAATTTTTTGTTACAAAGATCTTTCTCTCATGTCCTCAAAATGGGATATGTATTGAAATATTATTACATGTTTGAAGTATCTTGCACTATAGGTGAAAAAGTTTAGGGCCAGCCAAATAGCTCAGCAGACTAAAGCACCTGCTTAGGAAGGCGCAGCAGATTAAAGCACCCAGGTGTGCCTTGCTGGCCATACCTCTGGGATGCACTGAGATGGCAACTGAGACTTGGCATGGTAGGGCACACCTCTAATTCCAGAGCTTGGGACACTGAAAACAGGAGAATCACTACGAGTCCGATCTGTATAGTGCGACCCTATAGACCTTGCACTAAATACATTAAAAAAAAGAAAGAAAGAAAATGTTTGTAAAAACTAATTTTAATATTAAATTTCAGATTTTCAAGATTCTTGGTAGTCTGCATTTGAAAGTGGTTTTGAAAAATATATCGTGCTTAGGAGACATAATATTGAGGAGTCAATGTCTTGATTCAATAGTAAACATGTGTTTAGGACACATACTTTATACATGATATCAAATGTGACATTTTTATAGTTATGTCCCTTATTTTCTCACTACAGCTACCCAGCAGTGGACCGCCTTTCATGTTTCTTTCAGACCACTGCATCTCATAAAGATCTTAGATATGTGAAGAACGTATTTAAAAAGGCATCTGTAGTCAACACTAATTATATAAACACTGACTTTGCCTAGTTCTTATTTTAAATGTTTACAGATCTTTATTTCCACAGAACTTTCGTTTAGCTGTGTGGTTGGTTCTGAGGGACTCAAATTAGTAATCTTCAAGTTAGAATCATTGCTGTCAAAATAAACCTACAGTAATATTACTTTAGAAGCAACAACAGCAAGCAAAGGTTGAGTGCTACCCATGCTTCCTAAGCTTCCATGAACCTCAGAATCAAAGGAAGGTGTTGTACCTGATTTCTGTTCCTACCCTCAAA
The DNA here is from genome assembly GCF_000260255.1 of Octodon degus. NCBI lineage: Eukaryota > Metazoa > Chordata > Mammalia > Rodentia > Octodontidae > Octodon > Octodon degus. The sequence continues at coordinate 351,545 of NW_004524631.1, read as the reverse complement.
TGTTCCCAGCAAAGAAGACGGTACAATCCAGGCTTGCTGGACTTGCTGCTGGATAATGATGATATGAACGAGCTATGGACACACTTGAGTAGCACTGACTTAGAGATGGCCTGAGGAGTAGAATATCTATTAACAATTTAAATTATGTTTTTCAGAAAAATAAGTTCAACTGTACCAGAAGAACTCAGTGCCCAGAAAACAATATCAGTTCCGTACAGATACAAGGTGATGCTGATTATTTCATCAACTACCTTGGAGTTCCCACTGTGCAATTTACTTATGAGGACACCAGTGCATTACAGGTAATTGTTCTACAAATGCAACACACACACACACACCCACACACACACACACTCACAGACACACAATAGCAGATGTGCAGAACTTGATTTTACATGGCTGTTTGGCTTTCATACCAAATAGGTCACTATAGAAAGTAGTTTCAATTAGAGAGTTATTCTTGTTTTTTCGAGGCTTTGTAACAGTATTTGAAAACATCAGCTGTTTTCAATGGAGTTGAATTCAATTTAAAAAGATTTACATTGTCACTGTCACTTTCACACTGTGCTTCACAACAAGAAATTTGCAGTAGTTGGATTAACATCAAAACATAATGGTAACCTTCCATATTTGCAAAAACAGATGATGTAGCAATAGATTTTCCTGTCCCTGACCAGTGAAAAATACATTTAATGTGCTCTATGTTAGCGTACGTCTTGTGGACTAGTTCCCAAAGTTTGTCAGTATTTTTCCTGCCTAATCAGATGCTACTTTCTTAATTATGGAAACCATTTTCTCAAGGAATACCACAGTGGTAAGCTTCACTTAGTCTGTTTTGATCTGTTTAGTGGGCCTCAGTCCTGATACTCTTTCTCAGAATTATGTCAGTTAGTTTCTCTGTAATTCTAAATATTTTGGAATACTTTACCTTTAATTTTTAAGAAAGTGTTCATGTATTACTAGGTCGTATTTGAAACATTAACCTATTGGAGGCAATTACTAAATGAACAAAGTAATGGCTGGAAAATAGAGTAGAGCCTGATTTGCTCTCACAGGTATACATTTCTGAATAGAACTAGTTAATTATATTTGTGTAGACTCAAATTTAGAAATGTAATATCTTAGCTTAATAGCTTTTAGCAACATTTAATTTTATGTTTTTCTACTGCCCCCAACTCCACTTGGGTTTCCCTGTAAGTAGGTAAGTATGATTAACATCAGTTTACATTAATACAAGGAAAAATTCTGTGATGAGATGTATTGGTAAATGCAGATAAAATTATTTTTATGTGTTCTCAAGTTAGGATTTTCATGGACTATTGTTAAAATAGGGTACATGAGTAAAAGTTTCTTTACTTTTATGCAAACTCAATATGTACTCTTAGGAAATTGATGTATTCAGAAATAATTCACTTTTAAATTTCCTGCTCAGTGTCTTTTATACCTTTAATCATTCTCCCATTCCAGTCTATTCAGCTCCTGATATGGTAGCAAGCTGAATAGTAGGTCTTTTTTCTAAAACATGTCTAATCCATTTTGGTGGAGTTTTAAAAATTTCAAGCAATCTAGAATAGCTATGGGAATGGAACTAAAGTCCTGACTGAGACACTTACCAGACAAATTACTTATCCTCTCTCAGAACTACATTACAAATGAGGCACTTCAGGACATTTTTAAAAAAATATTTATTCATTTATCTATTTATTTGGTACAGGGTCTTGCTACTCAGCTCATACTGGTCAGAACAGCATGTAGTGCTGGGGACTGAACCTGGGCCTTTGCACTTGCCAGGCAGGCACTTACATGGCCAATGGATCTCCCTGGCCCCCATTAGGATACTTACAACATCTGCTTTCTAAAGTTATGGTCTGTCTTTGCTTTTGTTTTTCTTGCTCTTGTTTTTACTCTTCAAAATGAAAGGAAATTATAAAAAAAAAGTATAAATAAAATTATGGTGAGGATTCATGGAAGCTATGCATGTAAATTTTTAGTTAACATTGAGTTCAGATAGAGTCAGTCAACCACACCTGTCAACATGATGATTACATCTGATTTCATGCTCAAAGTATTAGTGGACAATTCCTAAACTGCTTAGAAAAGAAGCTATTAGCCAATGGGAAGAGCTTAATTTTTTTTTCTCCAAATGCCTTCAGGGCAGGTTTGGCTGACTTGAGTAGTGGGGATGAACCACAGCAACCTGAGCCTGACTGCTTTGTTGAAGCAGCCACTTAAAGAACTGAGCTAAGGGGCAGGCCCCTGAGTTTAATTATTAAGAATAGCCAACTTCTTAGGCTGAAAAGGTATAATTTGATAAGGTTCAGGTGAAAGTTCTGAGGTACTGTTAGAAAGATTCTGAATCGGAGCCCAATGAAGTACTAAGAAAATGCTAACACTTTCTAAGGCTACAGTTTCTCTATTAGAATTGGTTTAGTATGAAGGAGCTAAATATCAAATAATATTCAGAATTATAACTCTGATCATCAAAGTCATTTTTAATATATTACTATTTCTGAAAGAGTAATTAAAATAGGGCCTCCCCTGTTTTATAATAAATGATCTTGCTAATATTGATGTAGTGGGGACAATTTTTTAATGACTTGTCTGCAACAAAATACTGCTGCTTGCTGCTGTAAAGAACAGATATTAACCTTTATTTTCTGTGTTAACCTGTAATAAATAATTGTATACAGCTATTAAGTGGAATTATAAATTTTGAAAGTCATTATTCATTATGAAAAAATATTTATACTATTTCAATTAATAAAGGAGGCGAGGAAATTAGAGCCTTATCATAAATTTACTTGCATTAGAAAATGTAATTTTCATGTATAATATTAAGAGACATAGCTTAATGGGCTGGCAATAAAGAATCCTGAGCTTTCCAATCTCTCCATATCGATCATCAAGTTGTATAGGTCTCTAGGCTTCTGTTTGTAATTAACAGCATTAGCCATATATTGTTATAAGCATAACAAAAAAAAATAGTATCAACCCCCCACTGAGCAATTGCTAAGTCAAGAATTCTAAACCTCTTTTCTTGATAGTTACAATATCTTTGTCAGGTAGCTCTTATTATTCAATTCATTTTTTTTGTTTGCTTTTTTGAGACAGCCTCATGATGTAGTTCAGTTTGGTCTTTAATTGAAAGTGACCCTTCTGCCTCAGCCTTCCATAGGCATGAGCCACTGTACTGAGTTGATCCATTTCCTTCTTGCTGAGAATGAAATGGAATCTAATTCAAGTAGCTTATCTAAAGTTACAAAATACACTATGTGGCCAAGAGAGAAGATAGCCTAATATTGTTTGAATTTAAATCCATGATTTCATCTTTTGCAGTGAAGATGGCAACTTAGAAGCCCAAGGCAAGATTCACCACTGGCTATATTTTGCCTACTTTGTGCTATTTACTTATAATCAAATTTTCTAATCAAAAAATTTGATTTGTGTAAACACTGGACTCAGCTGCCTGAGCATTGCTCACTAGTTTGTCACACCTTTCATTAAACAATCTCTACACAGTTTATTCACAAGTGTAGTTAAGCAAAATATTCTCAACTAATGGGAATTCAGTGACAACCCAGAAAGCCACATGGTATATAAGAATATGTCACTGGTGTTACCATCCCTGTTCCTATGGCAACTGAATTCATTTTGCATTCTTTTTGAGAAAATCAGTTAATGTGACTAATTTGACTGTTCTTTCTGCTTTAGAAACTGTGTTCTACACAATATGCTAATTTCAGATTACATTCACTTTTTGAATTTCTTGGAATTTTCTAGGGTGATTATATTGTAAGCTTTAGGATTTCTCTTATACATTTTTATCCAGTGAGACCACCTGTGAATTTGTTATAGTACCCAGTCTTACTCTTCTCTTGTTGCTGGGACAAATATTGACACCCAAAATGAAGGAAGAAAAGGTTTATTTAGCTCACAGTTACTGGAAGTTTCAGTCCATATTCAGCTGGCTCCAAGGCAGAGCAGCACATGGCAGAGTGCAACCTTTCATGGAGTTGGCAAACAGCTAGAGCACCAGGGAGAGGTAGCAGCAGCTCAAGTTGCTAGCTTCTCTTCCCACCTTACATTGTGATGCAAATTACCTGCCCCAGGGCAGGTGCACTATTCACACCCACAGTAATCAATCACAAAATCCAGAGGCTGCCCCAAGACTGCATGAGGCTTTAGGGGGACACCTAGACACAAACCACAACATACCCCATCTCCATATCTGCAGGCAATAGGATTCAAGAGCCCAGGATGCTTCAAATGGTGTCGAGTGCTAGACTCTAATCCTGGTTTCTCCTATACATACACACACACATACATACACACACACACATACATACATACATACATACATATAAACTGTTTAGTTTATAAATTGAGCATGTTGAGAGATTAGTAGTGACCGATTATAAAATGAAACAATTATAACAATATTCTGTACTAAAATTGACAGTGTTACAAGTTTTGTGCTTTCTGTTATCAAAAAAATAAGGATTATTAGAACACATGCACTGTGATAGAATAAAGGTCCATCTGATAACTGTGATAGCTTAGTGAGTAACTGACAGCTAGCATAGATAGTGTCAAAACACTTCATGAAAGGAGTCACTTTCTGGGCAGTGTAGAGGAGGATGGTGTGAGATTTCATCAGACTACTGAGAACTTTCTGTAATTTATGATTGATAAATTGTTTCTGCAAAGCTCCATTTAATATTTTGGATTATGGTTTACTGCTGCAAATCAAACTATAAAAACAATGGATAAGAGGGCTTATTGCATATTTAATTTCAAGAATTAAATTGTGACAATGGGGAATCTTGAGTTGTAGTGAAATAATCTAGTGTCATAGAGGTTAATTTATATGGATATTGGGGACAGCATTTGTTCTATTTTTTAATGAAAACTGACATTTTATAATTTTTATCCCCAATATTTCAGGTGAGCTTTGTTACCCATAGTTTCATAGGGTGCAAATACATTGTTTAAAATGGCTTAGTGAACTATTTATATTTAGCTTTCTTTGGCATCTATACTTTAATTTTCCAATAACCAAATTTACTAATACCAAAAAAACTATAGATTTGCCAAGTGTTATCCTTTTTCAGGGCCAGCAAAATAGCTCAGTGCACTAAGTGCCTGCTTAAGCAATGCCTTCTACTGGACTGGGGTTTGATCCCTGGCACCACATGCTATGCCAGCCCAGCCCCCAGGTGCGCTGAGCTGGCCCTCAAGACCAGAGATGGTGGTGCAAGCCCGTAATCCCAGTGCTGAGGAGGCTAAAAACAGGAGGATCACTACAAGTCTAAGCTGCGCAGTGAGACCCTGTACCAAATACATTACAAAAAAAAAAAAAAAAAAAAAAAAAAAAAAAAAGAAAGAAAAAAAAACATAAGATACTGCGTTGTTAATTGAAACATCTCTGGTTGCAAGCCTCATTTAAATAAGGTTTTAAATTTGTAAACACTTTTGCACCTGTTAGAGAAGCATTCTGAACATATTAAATACAAAGCAGAGATTGCTGCAAAGTAAAGGAAAAGACAGATGTTTTCTGATTAAGAGTGCAATATTTATGACAGGTTGGTGGTCCAATGTACATTTCTTCTGTCACTTACCAGCTGTTCCGCATAATTTTTGTTCCAGATGAGTATTTCTATTCTCTAGAGTGCACGTCAGAGGGTCTGAATTGTTAGTATGAACATCAAGAGATCAATTCATGCCAAGCAACCTTACCACAAATTGAAATTGTGGTTCTTCACTCTGTTTCTCTTCATATTTCTTGCTTTTGTACTTGAACTATGCTATTTTAAACTCAATTTACCTTTATAATCAAGCATTTAACATATGAATAGTAGTGAGGATAAAGCGTCTCACGGTTTTTATGGAACAGGAGTCGTGGCATAATTGCTGCATTGTCGTTTTGTAAATCAGTGAGAGAATCTAAGTAGCCTAAGTATTTAAAAAGCTTATTTTTGGTGTGAAAGCTAGATGATTTGGATGCAGTTCTGTTAATGGGTTTTGGGGTGCTGGAGTCCTCTTCTGGAGGTGCTTTCTAGGTTCTTTCTGTTTAGAGAAAAAGAATTAGGTAAGTATAAAAGATAAAGTTTTATTAAAGGTTGGAAAAGAGGTTCTACTAAGCCAGTTAGGGTCAAGTAAAAATAGTGAAAAGCAGTGCACCTCACAGTGCGAGGGCAGGCTATCACACAAGAGCAAACACAGCGGCAACAACTCAGGGTGCACATCATTTCTGCATCACTCACTCTTCCGCGGACCTAAGGTCTAGGGCATCCTATCAAAATCCTGCTCGAGTTCTCGCGAGAAGTTCTCATCCGGGGTTTAGGAGCTGCTCCAAGGACGTCTTCCGGGTTCCGGTCACGCTGGAGTCTTCTTGGGTCAGTTCTGACACGCTTAAAGCAACCAGCCTACAGGAGGTAGGAGCGCACGTGTGTGTTTCTTGTGTGTACATTTGTTTCCAAATTTAACCAAGGCCACTTAAACTGAGAGTTTTACCTTTTTCTTATCAAAAAGTGCCAATTCAAAACAGGAGGGAAAGGGGTTCTTCAGTATTCTCCAGAGCTCATTCATTACCTTTGTTTGTAACTTATTTTACGAAAATTCCTAGTAATATGATGTCAAAATGTATCCTGTTATCTTCTGAACAGATTTGCTTTATTTGAGGGAATATTTCTGAGTCAGATTTGGTCTAAAGATACGTTTACCAAAGCACCAAAGATCCTCTCCAATAGCTTTTGCTTCGTGAGTAATATAAATATAAATAAATAAAGTGTGTTTTTATTATGTTAGAAACTAATACTTAGAAATAAGTATTAATTCACTTAAACATCAATAATAATTATCAAAAATTGTATATTGATCCATAGTAATTAGTCATAGGTAGCAGAAATAATTTCTTCACAAACTATTTTTGTATTTCCAAAGACAAAAACAAATACATTAAAAGAGTGACATTGTAGGGGCGGGGAGATGGCTCAGTAGAATAAGCGTTTCTCTGACAAGCACAAGGGCCTGAGTTCAATCCCCGGTTCCGCAATAAATAAATAAATAAATAAGAGTGACATTGTTTTACATTTTTGTAGGCCCTTTAATAAGGCTTAATACAAGACAGCAACAGTCTTTTTTTTTTTTTTTTTTTAAATTAGAGGCTGTCCAAGATGGCCTCAAACACCAAACTCCTGGACTCAAATGAATTTTTTGCCTCAGCCTCCTGAATTGTAAAATAACAGGAACATGTCAATATGCCCGGCTAGACAACTGAGGTTTTATTAACATATTTCTATGTATAATCTTTACTATATGTTGTTCTGATGGAAATGTATGGAAAAAACCCAACTTAAGTTCTCCTAATACAGTGACATATTTCTCTTCCAAACTAGATTGACACTTGCCAAATGTTGATTTTTTAGAGTTTAATTTTAATGTGGAATCAGAATCCATTTTAATAATCTTTTCATTCCTTATACAGTTGTTACCATACAGTGAAAATGATAGTATGCAAATCATGTACTATCACTATCATTATGAAAATAGCTTTGATCTTAGGGACATGGAAGATCTCTAGACTTGGGGAAATGTTGATTTGGAGAAATAGAAGTAGTTTAAACTAGTTACTTCAGTTTTATACTATATGGTGTGTTCATCTTCGCCTCTTATGTAAAGATTGAGCTGTAATTCCAGATATGCCTCTGTGTGTCTTTTCTGGCCATCGATAGGTATAGCAATCCCATATACCTGACAAACGACATGAAATAGAAAATATAACTCTTATAAACTGTGTGTCTACAAAGAATTCTGCTTCGTAGAGCCATTTCTTTTTTTTAGACAAGAAGGTTAAACTCCAATCAACAAATCAACAGTTATAGACCAGATTTGAAAAGCTTTGATTGTACAATATATGATATATGAAATGCCTGTCACACAGGGAGTGCTATTAAGGCTGCTGTTTGCTTCCAAGAGCCTGAGGAGTAAACACAAGAAATTGAAATATGAGACAGAGTCTGAAAAAAAAAAAAAAAAAAAAAAAAAAAAAAAGACTAGAGAAACTCTTAACACTCAGATGGATAATTCAAAAGATCACATTTCAAATTGCCTAATATTTTGAAATGACTATAAGGAGGTCTGATTTCCCACAGAGGTTGTCCTTATTTGAAATTCTAAATAAGAACATTTATTGTGAATTACTCTCATCACTGGATTCAAGCATATATCATAGGACCATACTATATTTTAACTCTAGTACTGTTTTCAGAACATATCTTATTATCACTATTATGAGGGAGACAATTTTAATGTCATTTTTGATATTTTTATTTATAATAATTGTATAATACTTGACAGCAGTCAAAAATAGGAGGCAGCACCTTTGTTGTGGCCTCAGTGAGGCTTTCTAGGTGGCTTTGGAATCTTTTTCCTCTTGGTATTGTTGAAGCCAGCAGATTATTTCTGGTGGACTCCTTAGGGAGCTCATCCTGAGGAAAATCAAGAAGGTAGCTATGTGTGTATGGATGTACCACACACTGTGTATGTCATGTGTGTGCATTAGAACATTTGTGATAGCGGACAGACGTGCCATGAGTATGTAAGAGTTGTGTGTGTGACTGTCGTTGGTGTGCATGTGTGAGTGTCTGTGGATTTGATGAGTGGGTGTGTGAGTTGTGTCTGAGTCTGCTTGGTTTTTGAGTGTTGGTGTACCCTGTGATTATGTGAGTTGTATGTGAATGAGAGCGCTTGCTGTGTGTGTTTAGGTGTGTTGTGTGCATGAGGTATGTAAACATGTGTGCTCGGTGTGTGAGTGGCATGTGTTTGTATGCTTGGTGTGTGCACGCGCACACCTGTGTGTGAGTCCCTTTCAGGTCCCAGGGTGGCTCAGGGCTCACACTGAGCTGCCTCTTCTCATGTTGCTGCAGGCTGCAGCTCAGGCAGAGCGAATGGAGCAAGGAATTCTGCAGTTCACAGCAGGAAGCAACTGACCCTTGTGCCTCAGGGAGACATTTCTCCCAGTCCTCCTGCAGGACACAGAACCCTGTCACCTCCTATTCTAGACATATTCAAAAATTTTAAGCATTGAAAGTGCTGTGTTAAACATAGAAGTAAATCAAAGATCAGAAGAAGGTTTTAAAACTAAAGCTTGAGGCCAGAGATATAACTCAGTGACACTGTTCCTTCTTAAGGAGCTTGAAGTCCTGAGTTTTATTCTGGTTACCAAAAAGAAAAGGAACATAAAAAGAAGAACTTGGGAAAAAAAGAATATGAGGCAATCTGTCATGATTTACTCAGACATCTTTTAATCAAACTCACTTATCTATTTAGCCAGCAGTTAAGCACTTTCTGTAGTCCACGCACTGAGTGAGAAGTAATTTTTAAAAACCCATAAACATAGAGAAGGCCACTTTTCTCCAAGAGGTCGCAGCCTAATTACGTACAATAGAGGTTCACTCACTTAACATACTTTCATTCCTCCAAAGCTTTCTGACTAAAGCTGATCCTGGAGCTCATCATAGGTGTGAATTTTTGCATACTTTTTTTCTCCCAGATTCAGTGATTTTCTTGCTTTCAGTAAAGAATATTGCAGACAGATATATATGCTTCAAATTTGCTCTTCAGGATTAAGTACTTCATGTATTTAGTACAGGGTCTACAGGGTCTCACTGCACAGATTGGACTCATAGTGATCCTACTGTTTTCAGTCTCCCAAGCACTGGAATTACAGGTGTGTGCCACCATGCCCAGTCTCCAGAATTAAGTAATTTAATAATTACAAAAACTTACGAAAGAAGAGTTTGAAAATATTACTTAATCATATTTAAAGTAGTGGAACTATGAAAGGTGGGCTGATGCTAAAAACTGAGTGTAGTCAAGAAGAAAAATCTCAAAAATGAAGATGTTATATTAGTGTAGATACTTACTGTATTCTGTGCTTCCTACGTATTTTTAAAAGTTCCAGCTTCAAACAAAAAACACATTGAAATGTGCATCATTTTTAGGATAGGGCATAAACAGTGACATTTTATTCAGTACACCTATTTACAGAGAAAAGGTCTTGGTCAAATATATTGGCAAATAAATATACGTCAAAATACTGGCCAATAAATGTATACTCACAAAATTTTAATTAAAATATAGCACTCTATATGTTAATTCCTTCATTAAATAAATTAATTCAGTGAGCTTCCAATTTGTCAATGTACAAATAATATTGACTGAGAGGATTTCTAATATAAAGTGATGTGACAGAGGCAGAGTAATAGCAAGAAAAAAATCATTTTAGACTCTTATATACCAGGCACTGTTGTCTTCTAAGTTCTTAAAGCATATTACCTCAGTTAATTTAATTCTCATACTTTTGCCAGCACATAGAAGGGGGTTGGTTAATTATTATTTTCATTGAGGATGAGGAAACTGAGATACAAAGGAGTTTAAAATACTGGGTCAAAGATCCATTTAATAAATGGCAAAATTAAAATTTCATCCCAATATTTAATCGCAACATCACTGGACCATTTTCCTTATACTTCTGCTGTGTCTCGAGGTTTTGTAATGTAAATGGCTATAAAATACTTTACATTTCTCGCTGCATCTATAGGAAAGGCTGCCCAGTTCTTCTTTTTTCCCCAGTTTTCTACACATAGATGCTGAATCTTTTGTATTTCATTATTCTCTAAGCTAAGCAGCCACTGTAAATGGTTATAATATAAAGTTATGATTAATATGTGATGACAAGAACCAATATTAATGATCTTATTTATTTATTTAGGTACCAGTGATCAAACTTGCACTTTCCATACCAGGGCTTATGCTGCTGAGTTATTTCCCCGGCCCCTAATGTTCCTGTTCATTAATCCACATTCTTTTATGAAACATAATTTGTAACTTCATTCAAATCTTCCCAATGTACACATTTAAAATAAATGTAAAGGGCCAGCCAAATGGCTCAGCAGATTAAAGAACCTGAAAGCAGGCGCAAGGGCCAGAAATTCAATCCCCGGGCCTATTGTGCTGGCCCCGCCCCTGGGGCACACTGAGAAGGCAATTTAGATTGGGTGTGGTGGTATGCACCTATAATCCCAGCACTTGGGAGGCTGTAAACAGGAGAATCACTATGAGTCTGATCTAGTAGTGAGACCCTAAACACCCTGTAGACCCTTCCCTAAAAATACAGGAAAAAAAAAAGTAAAAAATAAAATAAAGTAAATGTGAGTGAACAGATTAATAAAATATGCCACAATAAAACTACTACAAACATGGATATTTAGTTTATTACAACTTAAGAATAACACCCGGAAGCACTGGCTCATTTGCTGTGCTACCTTCTGCCATGACCTGTTTCTCCTCCTCTCCGGTGCTTGTCGGCCTTGCCACCCTGCCTAGGAGCCAGCCAGGTATGGACCGTGGCCTCTACAGGCTTGGGCTGTGAGGCTACTTCTGTAAGAATTGAGGCAGTCTTCACACCTATACGTGGACTGAGTAAAGGGAGCATCCATGAACAAAATGAAGGCCAGTCAATTAGGCAAGCAGTCACTCAGCAACTGTAACTGATACAAAAAGCTTCAGAACCTAACAGCACTCCCCAGACCAAAAGCTCATGGCTTATTGCTATTGACAGAATCAGTCTATCTTATAGTGACATGTTTTGTGACTCATTTCCTACTGATCTTTCATTTACTGTCTACAGAGCCGTACTCATCTCAATCTCTGCTGATGCATTTCACACATACATAATGACTTATGCATTGTACCCATATGCAATTTTTCAAATATTATTTAACTTTCTGTCTTGTTTCTATAAACAGTAACTTCTGATTATTGGAAATCTCAAAAGCAGTTCTGATATTTTTCCTTTTCTTCACAGCATTTCTCAACAAATGCATATAGGGTTGTTGATTCTTTTATGCATGATTTGAATTACAAAATTCGAGTCATGTAAGAATTACTTTCACTGGACCACATGGCCTTTAATTATTCCACATGCAAGGACTGGCGAGATAGCTTAGCGGAATAAGCACTTGCTTAGGTAAGCACAGGGGCCAGGGTTTGATCCCTGTCGCTTCACGCCCTGCTGGCCCCACCATCAGGCATGCTGAGCCAGTGAAGGAGTCTGGGCATGGTGGCACATTTCTGTAATCCCAGCACGAAGGAGGCAGAAAACAAAAGGATCACTATGAGTCCGAGCTGTAGTGAGACCCTGCCCCCCAAAAACAATAATAATTTCACATGTTGTCCATTCTTGTTCATATAATATACTCATTATTCAATATATTTATATTTGACAACCAATTTCTTAATAATTTATTTTTATTTTTTAAAGAGAATAAAAAATAGTAATGAAAATTAGGAATGATATATAACTTCACTCAACAAAGTAATAGGAATTCAATAATCGTTATATAGTATAATGTCTTCAAATTATTTGTTTAGATTACCAGACAAAAGTATGCAAAATTGGTAAAAATAAAAGATATAAGAAATTAAAAAGGAGAAGAAAATAAAAGTAACTGCTCCTTTTGATAGACCAGCAGAAATCAGCAATACAATTATCTAACCTATCCCATATATTTACATAAGTATATCATTTTCCTTTCCTTTCTTAAATTTTGATGTGCATTTAGTATACAGATATATTTATCAGAGAGATTTTGAAAATAGAAATAATTGCAAATAATGTTTAATCTAATGAATGACTGATGTAGGTTTATAATAACATAAGTTCTAATTAGTCTACACTATAACATCATTTCTTATATATTGAATTAACAAAAATGTGAAAAATTTGACTATCTTTTATCAGTATATCTGAGCAGGAAGCAGACATATGACATTATAGTAAGTGTCTGTACAAGATGCTATAAATTATGCATTAGAACTTAGAGAAAAACTCTATAGAAGTTTCCTATACTATCACTCTTAGCTTTAGATATCAATTCCAGGGATCTATTCCTAAAATAATGCCAGCAGGGGCCAGGGAGAGAGCTCAGTAGAATAAGCACTTGCCTGGCAAATGCAGGGTCCTGAATTCAATCCCCAGTACTGCCAAAATAAGTAAGTAAGTAAGTAAGTAAGTAAGTAAGTAAGTAAGTAAGTAAATAAATAAATAAAAATAAAGTGGCAATGAAATTCAAAATAAGAATGTGATATGTTGTATGACTATATGCATTGTTACATTTGTAATAGCAAGAAAATAGTAGTAGTCTTTAGCCTATTTTAGAACAGTAGGGAAATGAACTATAGTAGAACTACTTTTTAAAAAGAAATGAAATATAGTTGATATCTGTAGGATATATTATAAAGTTATAGAAAAGAATAAGACATATGACAGGGTTTTTAAGGCATAATAAAAATAAGATGAAATATTTTTATGTAAGGTTCCTTACATATAAAACAGAAATGTTGGCAACAGAAACGAATACACTCATGGCCATATGGTATTTTCAAATGTAACCATGAAAATATACAGCAAAGGCTAATAAGTAATTGCTAGCCTATGTGAAAAAGGAAGATCTTAGGAAGAATATAGTAATAGAAATATGATTTCAAGTAATATATCTGTTTCTATGGTTTTGATTTTGTTTTGTTTTTTGACTTACTAGTACATGTTTGAGTATATAGTGGTTACATTCACTAGAGATTGGTATATGTACAAAAACACATTTCAGTTCCTTTTTCCTCTTCCTGTACTTCTACCTTTTCTTTGAAACCATAAAAATTCATTAAGGAAAGACAACATAATTGAAAATAAGAAAAAAAATCGATAAAGCTTGTGTCAGGAGAGTGGTATAATCTTCAAGAGAAACTAATTTTGAAAAATGTCTTTAAACACAGTATTTTGACTATGCTTCCTTAATAGAAACTATTTTAGCAACAAAAGAGAATGCACAAAATCCTAAATTCTGATCAAGTTTCTAGATATAAGCACCAGTAAGCAGGAACTAGAGGAGACAGAGAAACAAGGTCACCATCACCATGAGGTGGTGGTGAAAAACCCAGAAAAAACAAAGCATTATGTTCTAAGCATTGTAGGATAAACATGACTTTACACTGTGTAAAAGATGACAGATTGGGGGGAAGTTTGAAGGTGATGCTTTGATTTGAATAAACCAAATCAAGTAAGTATATCTTCAAGACAAGTGAGAAGAAATACATTTAGAAATTCGATGTAATTAAGTCACTTACATTTATTTTGGCAGATAGATATTGGCTTGGTGGCTGTTTAAAGATATCTTTTAAGCAATAAAAGATCTTTTATAGATAGCTAATAAATTATTTACAAATGAAATGAGATCATGATGTTTGATATTTGCTTTAAAATTCTTCAGGCTGAGGGCTGGCAAGATAGTTTAGCAGACTAAAAAGCCTGCAAAGTGCAGAGGCTGGGGTTTGATCCCTGGCATGCTATGCCAGCCTTGCCCCCAGGGCATGCTGAGATGGCAACTGAGACTGGGTGTGGTGGTGCACACCTGTAATCCCAGTTCTTGGGAAGCTAAAAACAGGAGAATCACTGAGTCCGATCTACGTAATGAGACCCTGTAGACCTTGTACTAAATACATAAAATAAATAAATGAAAACAAATTCTTCAGGCTTATTTAGAAAAAGATTTGAGGGAAATTAAAAAAATAGCAAAGTGAATACATGACGACATGATGATTTTGCTTATCTCTCTTTCCTTTGATAATTATTCTATATATAATATAAAGGCTAACAGCTTTAATATGTTGCATTACTCCATTCCCCTACTTTCTAATTTTGCTCTGAAATTAATTTTGGAAAATGAATTGGACAATGCTAATGCCACAATTCTCCGAATAGTATATTCTTAAATATGAAAGACATTTGAGGAAACTAATTTAGATGATTTTTAAATGTACAATCAAACTAGTCAGGCCAGTTTTGGTGCTTATATATTGGATTAATGAACTCCAAAAGAAAGTGGCATATCCAGAGCTCAGCAGCTGCTGATGACTCTGGCCATGAGTGAATTGCTTCCCTCCTCACGTTTACAGCTTTGTCATTTTCCTTTATTTGCGTGTGCAATTGTAGAACTTCCATGGTGATTTCACAGCTAAAATACACAGAGATTTATCATTTCTTCCTTTTTTAAGGATAACTGTTTGAATAGACTATAAAGATACAACATTTATGGAGTGTCATAAATATAAGCATGAAAAATACAGTTTAAAGTCAAAGTTGCTTGACTTATAAAGACTGCTATTTGTTTCCCTGAAACTCTTGGCTTTTATAAATCTCAATAGGGATGAAGCTGTATGTGTACCCTTCCATGATAATTTTGTCAAGATTTTCATGATCTGGGAAGAGTTCTCCTGGAAGAGATATACCTATATAATCTATATCTACTCCTATATTATCATCTATATCAAAATGTATATCAAGATCTTTATACTCCTTAATAGCACTAGGATTTTCATCTGAGAGTTTAACCAATAGAGATCCATAGTTTAGGTGATTATTTATATTTAACGTGCATTTTTTCTTTCCATTTTTTAGAAAAACACTATTACAAACATAAATTATTTATAAATAAATGTTAGCAAAAATGTAAATTATATAATATTTAAAAATAATGTAGGTATTTGTTTTAAGAATTATAAGCAATTTAAAGATGATTTGAAGTAGAGCCAAGGATATATATACAAATACTGTGCAACTTTATAGCATGCAGCTTTATTCAAAGGATTTCAGTATCCACTGATTTTTTTTTTTTTTTTTTTTTTTTTTTGTGGAACCAGGGATTGAACTCAGACCCTTGTGCTTGCCAGGGAAGTGCTTATTCCAAGTGTCCACTGATTTTTGTTCTAAATAATGGATTCTGGAAACAATTCTTGGCGGATATCTAGGAGAAACTTTATATAGACTCCTAATTATGAAAACATTTTATATTGGTATTTGTGGGGCTATACTCATGGCAAAATATCAACATTGAATTTATAGCATTGTGTGTCTCTATACTGACCACATATCTCCGTTACTGGTCTCTCTTTGCTGGGACAAAATACCCAATACCCAAGATTAAGGGAGGAAAGGTTTATTTAGCTCAAGTTAGTGGCATTTTCAGCCCATACTAGCTTCCTCCAAGGCAGAGTGGCCCTGGGCACATTTATGGTGGCATCAAGGAGCAAAGAGCAAAGGGAGTGGCAGCAGCTCCAGTAGCTAGCTAGCCTTTCAACACTCCTTACATTGTAGTGCAGATTATGCTCCAGGGTGGGTGTAGCACCCACATCCACAATAATCACAAACTCAAAAGCCACCACATGACTGCATGAAGGTCTTTGGGGGCAACTACATACAAACCATAACACCACATAAATCAGGTCAGGTCTGTAAGCCCATTGGCTTCAGTGACTTGTGGACAGCAGCTAGTTCAAGACTAAACAATCCAAATGGCCAAAATAAGAGCTGAAGCTTCCTTGTATGAAAATGAGTCCTAAAAGGCTCATTTGTGATGAGTCCACAGATGAGAATGGTACAGACTCATGCACTCATAAAATACCATCACCTCATTGATTCATTAACTTTTAAAGTAATATTGATCACTGAACCTAGGTAGTTTACATGGTATAATAAAAAATATAGGGGAGGGAGATAGCTCAGCAGTCTAAGCACCTGCCTGGCAAGTGCAAGTACCTGGGTTTGATCCCAGGAACTGCATGCCATGTGGGCCCTGTAATATGCTGGCTACTGAAACTGCGCATGGTGTCACATGCCTGTAATCCCAGCCCTGGGGAGGCTGAAATAAGAAGATTACTTTGAGTCCAAGCTGCATACCAAGACCCTGTACTTAATAGAGAAAAATAACTCTCTCTCTGTCTCTCTCTCTCTCTCTCTCTCTCTCTCTCTCTCTCTCTCTATA
>NW_004524631.1:330864-333080 GCF_000260255.1 Octodon degus | reverse complement strand
TTTTTGCTGTTGCTTATTTACTATCAACGCTATTAATTCATACATTTCAGCTGAGCTGGTGTCTTCTGCACTTGTTCTGGGTGGACTTTGGGTTTCCTCCATATGTTTCTGCATTTGATTCTTTACTGCAGATGATATTAATTCAGGGATTTCTTTTTTCATTTCCAATCTGAGTTCCTCTATACCTTTCTGCAGTTCTTTATTTCAGAAGTTGTTGATTCATTGATTTCAGCCATGTGGTTCCCACTTTGTTCTGTGCTAGTATCCTCTGCACTTGTTATATGTGTGCTTGGTGTCTAAGGTTGCATTTTGCTCCTTCTTGTCATTTTGTGTACCACTGTCTTCTGACCTTTGTTGTAGAGCTTTGGTGCAGTTATAACCTTAGTACCTACTGAAGTTCATGTGCAGATCTACAAAGTTTGGATTTATCCTGCTGTGCCTGGCTTGAGTCTGGCTGCTGTGCTCAGTTCCTTCTTGCTGCTGCCCTTGGGAGTGATCCTGTTGTGCCCTTCTGGCAAGATGTTCTGCTCCTGGACTACCTGGGTGGCTTTGTCCCCTACTCTCTCTGCAGGGATTACAGCTTCAGGGTTTCACCCCCGGCCTGTATGCCAGGCCTGAGCTGAGTCTGAAGGGGACAAGGTGGAGTAGGGGGGAGAAGAAGCTCTCCCACACACTTGCTGGGCCTGGGCTAGGGCTGGATCTGGTGGTCCCCAGAAAGCAGCAGAAATTCTCACTGGGCGGGCGGGGTGGGGGAGTGCTGCGGAGTGGTGAGGATTCCCAAGGGGGTGGAAGAGGGTCTCACCCATGCTGCGCCTGGGCTGGGACCAGTAGGTCCCGCCGGCTCAGGGTAGCTGGAATCTCTCCTACACACTCACCGGGCCTAGGCTAGGACTGGATCTGGGGGTCCCCAGAACGCAGTAGTGTAATACTTTATAAATGTAAACATTGCCATATATTTTGATCACATGTTGATTTTTTCTCTAGTAAAAGAAATAGCACCACAGAGATTTAGTAAGTTGACTCAAGTTGATAACAACGAGTAACTGCAGACATAGTTCTCCATATGCAATTATTTTATCTATAGCTACTGTTTTCTAGATTCTTACTCTATTGTTCAGTTCTCTCTCTTATTTCTTTTCTTCCCTTTCTTTTCTCTCTCTTTAGTCTGGCTTTGCTTTTCTAGCGCATGTATGATGTTGCTTTACATATCCTTTCTTTTTTATCACTCCTTTTTTTCTCTTCACAGTTTTCTTTTCCATCCTTGTTTATTCCCTATTTTATCCATTTTCAATTTTTTAAGTTAGCCCTAAAATTTAGTCTCATTCAACTGATGTCCTTTTTATAATCTGTTCAGTAGTAATAAAGCCTTCACTCCTAGACTCCCCATCCTTTATAAGTTATGAGGAAACAGTCAAAATGGAGACCAGGTATAAGCACTATATGGTTAAATGCTACATATGTATGCATTGATGTATTATAAATCAAGCTAGAAAGACTTGTTAAATAAAATATTTTCTGTCTTCTTGGTTTGACAAATGTATGTTCAATTTGATGGGGAGAATAGGACTTGGATAGAGTGTTCTCATTTCCAGAGACTCCCATGTCAGAGTGTCTTGACTGCAAAAGAACTGGCCTTGCGCTCTGCTTAATCCTTGAACTGTTCTGTCTTAGGCCAAGCCTTGGCTGCCCCATTCTACACTGTGAGAGGCCTTGCATACATAGCCATGTGCTCCCCAGGTTCCACTATTCACCACAATCTAAACCCCCATATACAGTCGCTGACCCACTACCTAGCCCAGGGGAGGAATAGTCTTCCTGAATAGAATTGGCTGGACAGACATTGCTTATCAAAGGAACCCTGGCAGTTTAGAATGAGGGTTATTAGAACTAGATTCCTAGAAGGAGAAGCATGCATTCTGAGTGATCACAGTTGTTTGTGTTGATTAGAAAAGAAAAAGCCTTAGAAACAGAAACTGCCTACAGTCTAGGACATGTATTTTAGATATGCCAAATAACAGTAAGTTCTAATGTGAGAAAGATAAATATTTGTTGATAAAACTGTTCAAGAGTTTTGAATTTGCCAACTAAGATTTCTTCTTAGAAATCAAGACCTGAAGCAAATTTCTGTAAGTCTGAAGAATATTTCTAAAGTCACTGGAAATCTCAACTGAGTGTTGGCCTAACCTGCATTTTAAAATATGCATCTTTGTCATTTT
>NW_004524631.1:324053-330394 GCF_000260255.1 Octodon degus | reverse complement strand
CCCTTTTATTTTAATTTTTGAAAAAATGTCTGAACTTGGACTTTGGAGCAATGTTGAAACTGCTGGGAGCTCAGCAACTCTTGGAAATGAACTAAATTCATGTTGCATAATGAGTTGAAAATATTTTTTTTTTGAGGGCAAGGAGCAGGATGTTTTGAATGAAGTATAAAATATCTCCCCAAAATTTCACATTTGTTGGAAAGCAATGGATCAACTATGTTCATCAGTTGGTTAACTCACTAATAAGCTCATAGTGTAACATGCTGTGTGGAAGCAGAATGTTAGCACTGGGGAGGGTGCTTGCTGTGGACGTGTCTCTAAAGGCAGGTCTCTGTTTTTTCTGCTCTACTTTCTTCTTGGCCATTGAGAGGTGAATGTGTTTCCTCCCCATACCTTCTTCTACCCTGTCATTTTTACCTTGCATCCAGAAGACCACTAACTGAAGCCTCTGAAATTATGAGCCAAAAAAATGACTCCCCTTTTTTATCTTTAAAAGAGAATAAAAAATAGTAAGAAGAAAGTATTAAAAAATGATACAGAATTTCATTAAACAAAGTAATAGGAATTTAAAAATGGTTGTTATAGTGCATATTGTTATCTTCAAATTAGTTGTTCAGATTAACAGGTAAAAGCCTGTAAAATTGGTCAAAATTATAAAAAATCAAAAAGAAGAAAAAATTAAGCATTAACTGCTCCTCTCAATAGACCAGCAGAAATCAGCAGTTCATCCTGTATATATACATACATATTTGTTTTCTCTTCCTTTTGTCTTTCTTCGTCTCCCTCATCCCAGTTGCTCCTTCCTTTGGGACACTTTCTTTTCCTTTCACAGTGTCAATTACCCATTTCAGATCCTCTTTACTCCATTAGGTTCCTATACTAGAGAGACGATATGATGTTTACACATGTGGGTCTAATTTATGTCCCTTATTATGGTCTCTAGTTGCATCTTAGGGGAATTTCTAAGCAAAAGAATCCCTGATAGAACCATGAACAAACCTGGACAAGCTTCAAGTGCTAACTCTTTCAACATTCTTTTACAAATTATGAGCAAGTATGAATGTGAAAAGTAAAAGTGTGTTATGTATTTGGCCTATGACACTATTCTAAACTTTTGAGCAAAGACGTCTCCTTGTTTTAAAAAGAGAATTATAAAATTCATGTGTTTGACTGTTAATGGAAAACATGTAAAATCTAAAGTAAAACAATAAAAAGAAAGCAGGGAATGTTAAGAATTTCTTTAGGATTATGGGTGTAATTCATTGTCCATTAACATATTTAGGGTTTCTTATACTCATTTGGCAACCTTTGAACTTAAGTTTTCTTGCAGTCAGAAGTTCAATATGTAAAATAATACATACAAAAAAGCCAAATAGTTCTCCTTAAAATATTTGTAATTTTACACTTGCTAAATAAAAATATGAATAAATGCATGGATATAATTTTTATTAGTATTTTCATCATAGCAATTATGTACTTACCTACTGTAATTCTTCATATTTACTCAATTTTTAAAATGTTATGGTCGATAATTCCTAGTTATTTTTTAAATATTATATACACAATAGAGTACTATTCTTCCAAGAAAGGATACATTTGAGTCATTTGTAGGAAAATGTGCCTTTCCAGATCATAAAGTTAAATGGTGTCACTGAGATGCCAAGCTTAAATATTCCATAGTTTCTTTTAAATGAAAAACTCTGTCTCCATAATATAATATAATAATATAATATATAGATATATATTATATTGTTTACTTACATCTCAATGTAAAAGATAATTAAAAAAAGATATTGCAACCCAATGTGGACAATATGTCTAACATGGTACCTTGACTCAGTTCAGTTATCTTACATGTTTTATATTTTCTTTGGTCTACTAATCTGCTTTTCAATTTTATATATGATAATTAACTTCAAAAGGTCTTATGAGATACATAATTGAATCTGCTGCTAGAAAAAAAATAGTGGGCGACCTGAGAGGAGCAGCAGAAGGGAATTGAAATATGTTGCGTTTGTACACCAATCCTTTACAGTGAATCTAATCATTATGTACTGCAAACATGTACCAATAAAAGTGGAAATACATATTTATACAGTTTATCATGTTATTTTAAAGTGATGACCAGTTATCATGGAATTTTTCATAGTTGATACAATTACTCATTGGTATTGGATATTACATTTCTTTTATTTTGTTATTGTAAAATAATCTTTTATGCAGTGTTTTTAGAGTTGGCATTTGTTCTTCTCTCTGGTTCTTCTGTGATAAGTGCCTAGACATAACATTTAGGTTGAAGTTTCATATTTTAATCCTTTTGATATATTGAGAAATGATTTTCTTGAATGCTGGTACATTTCAAACTCTTTGTGGAACAGATTAGATTGTTCTTTACAGGCACTTCTTGCTTATGGAACACATTTTAAAAATTACCAACATATTATTTAATTTGTTTTCTCTTATGTTAACAACAATATACTGATTTGTTGAAATATTTTGTAATGGATATTGAGTACTAAATCTGTATTTTGAAGTGGATATGTCATATATACCAAGATATTTAAATGTTTTTCCCGATACAGAAAATGAAAAGTTATAGCATAAATTTTAAGGTCAGAACCAATTCTAAGAGCTTAAAAATGTATTTAGTAATCAGCATTAGAAATGTTGAAGCTACAAAATAGTGTGCAACAAGCAGTGTGACTTGTGTCAGAGACTACCTTATGAAGGCCAATGTGTTGTTCCAAACAGTGATGAGAAAAAGTACATAGAACATCTTCAACAAGGTCATCACCACTCCTATGGGGGTGTGGAAGAAAGGGCTTTATGAGAACAACTGGAGCTAAAAATGTTATAAATCAAGGTTTAATGATTTCAAGGACAGAATTTTAAAATTATTGCTATTTGCTTTTAGTGCTGAACAAAGTTGTATGTGTGTGTTTAAGGATTGGGAGGGTGTGTGTGTGTTAAGAGACCCACGACATGATTAATGTCGCTGTCTAGTGGGCATGTCAGCCCTTCAAAATAGCGTGTGCTGCTACTACACTATGATTAACCTGTAAGGCAGTAGAAAAATAGACTCGTACCACATTGCACTCTATCATTCTGTGATATCGTTTTTTAGGAGGTGCCATATGAAAAAGTAACACTTCAACTTCTGCGGGAGGGTGGATGGGTTAGTGGGAAAGTGGAAGATATAGGTTCCTGCATCAAAAGTTTATTCGTGATACTGGTTTTCTTTGTTATGGAGTCTCTGTGTTTTCATACATAACATGCAGAGTTTTTCCTCACAATGAAGAATGGAATTTAACTTATTTTACAAATAAGATGTAATTCTAGTACTGAGAAGAGAACGTCATCTTCATTGACATAGGGCTTTTCCAAGGACATTTGTTTAGAATACAATGCATTTGTGCAAAATATTCTATTAAGGGGAAAAAAGGAAAGGAAGGGATATACTATGATAACAGGAATGGAGCTTGATCTGTCTCAAAAATATTAATGATCATCATCAACTAAATTTCACTGAGTACAAATTCTTTCAGAATACTGTGCTATGGATTAATAACAGAGCTAAGTTATAATATTTAGGGTTTGAAAAATTTGTAACCTCTTTCAAGCATCTAACCATGAGCATAACACATAAGTAGGAATGAGAGGTAGCCAAGACTCAGATTTATGTAGACAAATGAAGGTATCTGAGCTATATCAAACAGAAGCATTAATTTCAAAACTTTAATTATATTTTCCTAGAATTAAATATCTGTCTATATCTATATCAATCTATTTTTAAATAGTCATAGATTCCTGGACACTTAAGCATAATATGACAGAAAATATTACTTGAGGCTGTGCTAGTCAAATGAGAAATAGGTAAGAATTTCACCATAGAAAAGGTTTTGCAGATACTGAAGTGTCGTGCCTATCAGGAGGTTGAAATGCCATGGCCCTGGATACTGTTTTGCTATAACAATATTAATAATATTCAGCATCAGGTCCAGGAGTCACCCATAGATTGGCTACCAGTTGAATTCATTTATACAAGTTTCTATGTATGACCACATCTTTTTAAAGTCAGAACTCAGATTTCCAATATCATTGCTTACCAGATCATAAACATAAACCATCCACTCAAGCTCTAATTCTTAAAATTATTTTTGGCAATTTTATTTTTCTAACTGCAATCAATTCTAACTCTTTTTTTTCTGGCCAAGCACCCTTTTTCTGAGTTTAATTTTATGCTTCAAATCTGATTAATAGCTATCGTCTAATTTCTAATAATTGCCTCAACATTCAAGCTATTTATTATTCATTCATATTCAAAAATTTGCCACCTTAAAAAAAAATTGCCACCTTTTCACTCACCATTTCTTCACATAAACCTGGCTGAAGACTAACTTCTTAAAACTGCCTTGACAATACCACTGCTCCCCTTCTGGCTTAATACTTTCCATTTTTACTTTAACGCCTTTTCTTAGTAACAAAGTACATAAATTTTCTTTTCAAGACATCTATTGTCTCATCAGATCTAAGAAGTTAAGGCCTTAAAGTTATTTGTGCTTTTTCTTTGGTCCTAATAGCAAATATACTAATTACGGATATAGTTCTTTTCTAGCCAAATTTGCATACTGTATTTGTGCTTCAGATATACAATCACAATATAGTAAAGCTAGATAGCACAATCTTTACTAGTACCTGAGTTTCTTGTAACTTCCATAACAAAGTACCACAAAATTGATGACTCATACAATAGAAACACCCATTTTACATTTCTGAAGAGCACTGTCCACTCAGAAGTTGGCAGGTGGGGTCCATTGCCTGTGAAGGCTGTGAGGGAGAATCTGTTCCTTGGCTCTCTATTTGGTCATGTGCCAACAATCTTTGTTGGTTCTTGGTTGAAATTTCACATGGTGTTCCCCTTTGTTTCTGTTTTGATTTGCAAATTTCTCCTTTTTATGCAGTCGTCATTTAGACAAATCTTCTCCCTTAAAACCCTTTCATGGCAGTCTGTAAAGATTCTCTTTCCTAATATTATTACATTTATAGATATAAGGGTGTGGGGCCTCAGTATCTTTTGGGGAGACCAAACTCACTATATAACAGTAAGATGATATTTTTCAGTGATAATGTGAATCAAAGATTATTTGTTTAAGAATTGATTTTGTAGGTTGTTTATGTTGCTATTCTTTGTTGTTATTCATGAAATTGTTCTTTTTCTGATAAACTATATGTAAAATGTCTAACACTTTTATCCCTTCTATGCCCCTTTTAACACCTTTTAATATATACTTAAAACATCTCATAACAAGTTTCAATCTTGTTCTTTTAGAATAATATGAGCAGCTTTGTTCAGGAGGCCCTGATAAAATGTGCTAAAGCATTTCCGAATGACATGCTGTACACTTGTTTATGTTTTACTCTGCTAGGGTCATTGGTCTGCATAATTATCCAATAACATTACTAGATAATCTTGCAAAGTAGAAATCTGCATAAGCTTTTCATGATTGGTCATCATAGAAAATAGAATCTTGATTTGCTGTCGTTCCAGATGGTGGCTTGCTTATAATAGTTTAGATTTAATCATCATCGTTATAAAATAAACTAAGCTAAATTATGCTGTCTTAGAATTTTCATGTTATTTGCAACCATGGATTCTCGCAGTAGGCATACCCTTATCCGTTGTAGAAATAGCAATGGACTATGACTAGTATGACAGCTTTTGAGTGTTGCTATTCTCCTTACCGTATGAACAATTTAATCCTTAAAATTAATGTCCCTAATTTTAAATTTTATTTACTAAAATTAAGTCTCAAAATTCATCTTTTGAGAACACCCAGAGAAATTATGGTTCAATGTTTAAAAACATGTTACTCAGTAACATGACAGACATGTTTAGATTAATCACCAATATTATCCATTTGTTTTGAGGAAATATTTTAGTATACATTAATATAAAATCTCCCTAGTTTGTAACAATTATTTAGTGGAAGATATAAATTCAGTATGCAATAATTTATGCTAGCTGTCTAGAACCTGGCTCTATATGGCTTACAGAACATTTATTTTACCACCTAAGCCATAAAAGTTGTTTTCCATATCTGCAGTCAAACTTAACTACAGGCAAGAAAAAGTTGAGAAATTACCTGTCACATTATTCACAGGCCAAACCAAGATCCTGTAATACTATAGCCCAGTAAGCTAATTTAGAAGAAAAAATGGAAAGAGCTTTTAAAATGATGGCATTTATATGTAATATATGTAGAAGAGTTTAGGATTTTGACAGTTTGAGATTGTATCATCTTTAGAGAGAATGCATAATGACTTTTATTTCTTCTGAAATA
>NW_004524631.1:318048-320578 GCF_000260255.1 Octodon degus | reverse complement strand
TCTCACTCACTCTTCAGGCCTGCACTCCGGGTCTGTTCAGGATCCCGTGGCCCCAGGTCGTCTCACTCACTCCCTTGACTTGCTCAGTTATCTCATATGTTTGTGAACCTCTTATCCCTGTCTTGTATAATTACCTGAGCTATGTTACTTAAATAAAGATTATTGTCACTGTTTTATAGATGGAGAGATTAGTAGATTTATGATAAATGCAATTTCTCAGTGCGCAGTAGTTCCCCAGAATTCCACAGGTCTTCATGTATTTAAGCACAACTTAAATACACAAGAGGCAATCGCTATTCTGAAAAATGTACATAATGTTGTCATTTTTGGAAACTTTTGCCTAAATTTCCTTTTCTTCCTCATTTTTTAAAATTACTTAATCCTTCCCAGGTCACTGAGGGATATTCCCTCTAACAGTCTTTGGCAGTGTTTTTAGTACAGTGCTGCACATGAATTGTACTCTTAACTATTTCCCTGGACATTCATTTAGTCGAGTTTTGTAGTAAGAGCACACTGACACTGTTAAGGTCAATGACTCAATGTTTTACAGCTTGAAACACATTTGAGGTTGAATGGATTGTTTGAATCACTTTATTCAGTAGTGTGAGGCCTTGTGTGCTGGTGATACTTCCTGCTTTCATGGAACATCTTTGTTACACATGTAATGGTGAGGTGGCAAGAGTGACAACATAAGGCTATGCCAGCGGTGTTCATGTGGGTGATGAAATTACTGCCCATGAATTTCCATTGGCATATGGGTACTATGTGTAGCACTCACAAACAATTCTATATTTTATGTAAGATGTTTATTTTTAATTCTGTCACGTAGACGGCATTATTACTTCAAATTGCCTATGACATTACTGATAATAAGTTTCAGTCTCTTTGTCAAGATTGTGTAAGTATTTAATGTTAATAATGATAGTAAAATTAAGGGCCAACATTTATAGCATAGTGACTATACACTGAGAGTTATATTAGAGCTCTCATCATACATAAATTCACTTTATTTCTGGAAAGTTTAAATAGCTTTTTAAGATCATGTAAACTTTAAGGAGGTATCTGTAACCAAGCTTCTGATTCCAGAATGCAGTTCCAAAACTTCCAGTCTGTCTCAGTTACTCTTCTCTTGTTGCTGGGACAAATACCGAACACCCAAAATGAAGGAAGGAAAGGTTTGTTTAGCTCACAGTTACTGGAGGTTTCAGTCCATACTCAGCTGGCCCCAAGGCAGAGTGGCGCATGACAGAGAGCGACCTTTCATGGAGGAGGCAAAGAGCAGAGAGCAAATGGGAAAAGCAACAGCAACAATAGCTACAGAGAGGAAGTCTGTCTCTCTGTCTCTCTTATTTTGCATTCGGGCTATCCACTTCAGACTGGGGGAAGTACTTACACCCATAAGCTCAGCAGTACTAATACCCATAATCCTAGTGAATTATGAGTTAATCTCAAACTCAAGAAGTCCCCACCCCATGACTACATGAGGTTTTAGGGGAAGTAGACACAAACAATAACACACCCTAATCTTTCTCCCTATAGTATATGTATAGAGCTGGACCTTGAGTCCAATCTTCCAAGCTCTTCATTTGTGTTGACACTCAGGCTCTGTACCTTAATCATACTTTGAGTGTCATTCTTGCCTTGTTTTTTTGCCTGGCTGTCCTGCTTGAAAACTATGTTGATAGAATGCAGTGTCCTGATTAATCAGTCTTGATGGAGACTAGATTAATCTTTATAAATGTTCCCAGTTGCTTGTCACTAGGAAAGAAATTTTCCCTTAGTTATGGATCTCAAGTTCTAAATTCACTGTATAAGGCACTTAATAAATGCTAATGGATTATCTTATTCTATCAAGTTATATATTTATAGGAGCCTTTGAAAATATCTACACCTTACCTGAGAAGATGGCTTAAATATGAGCATTTTATATAGCATAGGTCAGTATTAGACATTTTTACAAGAAGAATTCAAAAACTTTAAGCCTGTGCAAAATTTACTGTATAGTTGTTTTACCTTAAAATCTTGATAAGTCTGACTTTCTCTAATAATTCTGCTGTAATAAATTATTGCTAATGTGTTATGTTCTTATCCTAAGAAATATAAACTAAAATTTCCAACATTAAAAAAATCAAAATAATAAAAAACACTATGTAAAAATAAATAAAATTAAGAGCAGTATCAGGTGTTTATCAGCAATTCAGAATGATAGCACAAAATGAGTACTATCTTTAACATATTATGAAAAATTGTTTTAAATGTCAAATTTTATACAATTTATTTGTATAAAGTGTACAATAATCAAGAACTCTGTTACATGGCATCACAACATTTACTTTTCATATACATATTCATTTTATTTTATTTTATTTTATTGGGACTGGGAATTGAACTCAGGACCTTGTGCTTGCCAGGCAGGCACTTATGCCACTGAGCTATCTGCTTTGCAGCCTCATGTACATATTCTTAAAAAATTACTATAGGATGTTATTTAACAAAATAAAGAGGAAAAATCAAAAAGATGATACAAAAA
>NW_004524631.1:311449-313138 GCF_000260255.1 Octodon degus | reverse complement strand
CCAGCCCAATTTAAATTAATAGCATTTATAACTATATTTGGAGTAAGGGGATAAGAGGTCAATAGCTGTCTGTGACCCAAATATATCTTTATAGCACACAAAGCTAAGATTATTTTTGCATTTATATGTTATAAAACAATATTAGTATATATTTCAGGAAAATGGAAAAATCTTCAGAATACCTAAGAAACACAAGCTTTCATACCAGTAATAAAACAACTGCTGTGAAATAATGGGTAAAGTATATCACACTCAGAAGAAAGATAAGATATAAAGAAGGGAAGGCAGGGAGGCAAGAAGAGAGAAGAGGAGGGAGAGAAGTAAGATCCTTAGTAATTCTAAAAGGAAAAAGATTTAGTCACACAACATAGAAATCAGTGATTAGTTACTACAAAAGTTCATTTTTAAATTAGGTATTGTTCTGGATTTGTTCATTAGTATATTCTTTATCTTGTTTCTGACTGCACAAAATTAGGAGTGAAGAGACTTGTTCTGAACACCACCATGGAAGGCAAAAGCAACATCTAGAAGTGTAATTTTTGAGTATATTCATTTTCTAGTTCATGAAAGGAAAAACTGGCTCTCTGTATGCCAAAAACTCAAACTTGACCCAGGTCTATCACCATGCACTGAACTAAAGTCAAAATGGATTAAAGATCTAAACATTAAAGCAGAGACACTAAAGGATATATTTAACTTTATTTAGAAACAAACAAGCAGTTTAGGCTTCAGTTGATTCAACCAGTATCCTTATAAGGTTACCACCCATTACTATGTAAAGTCATATTGCCATTACAGAATCAGACTGTGAGAGATGCCTGCACTTAATATTGCTGAAAACTACAAAATAATATTTAGATTACACATTTTCATCTTAATGTTTATGACTATAAATCTCAGTCCCTCATGAACTATATGAGATCAGGACAATGTCATACCCTTCAGTATATAATACTATTTAAATTTGATTAAAATGAACACTGTTATATAATATGCTGTTTAAAAACTGGAAATTTACTTTAATTCAATATAAATTTACTTTTTATTTTTAAAAGGGAGCAATAAACGTTATAAATGATACAGAATTTTTCTAAGCAAGATGATAGGAATTCAACAATGGTTTATTTGCCATTTGAATTTCTACATCAGAGAAGTGTGTATTCATTTCAGATGTCCATTTTTTGGATTGGGTCTTTGAACCTGGGGAGCCTAATTTTTTTAAATTCTTTGTGTTCCATGTAGAAATCCTTTGTCTGAGGGACAGTTGGCTACTTTTTTTTTTTTTTTCCAAATTTCTCACTTTTATTTTTACTCTGTTGATGATTGCTTTTGATGTGCAAAAACTTTTCAATAAATGAGATTCTAGTTTTTGATTCTTTCAAGTATTTCCTGTGCAGTTTGGTATTTGTTCATGAATTCTCTGCCTACTGTTATTTCTTCAAGATTTCTACCTATTTTCTCCTCCATTAGGCTTAGCATTTTTCTTATAATATTTAAAACTTCGATTCATTTTGACTTTAATACATGGTACTAAAAATGGATCTAATTTTAATCTTTGGCATGTGGAAAGCCAGGTTTTTCAGTACTATTTATTAAAGAAGCAGTCTTTATTCTAGTGATCACAAAACTTAGAAATTTGAATAAAACTAAAGATAACAATATTTTTAATTACTTTGATATATATATATA
>NW_004524631.1:295725-310539 GCF_000260255.1 Octodon degus | reverse complement strand
TTTTTTTTTCTCTTTTTAGGGTAGAAAATATCAGAGGAAAGTGTTAGATAAGCTACAGGGAAGACTTAGAAGGCCACAATACATTGGCACTGGAAGCCTACAATGAATTTGTTTATTCTGAGCATCCCTTACCAGTGTCTGCTCTTCATTTGTCTTTGGTCTCACAAATATATTTAATATAAATGTATTTGTTATTAGAACCTGAGCCAGCTGACCATACTGTGTGCCGCTGAATCACATTCTGTAGCAAATGGACCTTGTTTCATTTCAGAGAGTTTTTGCTGGAAATCACTACCAACAATTTCAAATCGAATGTCTGTCCTCCTGTCAAGCATTGCTTAATTTAAACTTTCCATCTGCATTTCTAATTTGATACAGAAAATTCTGTGTCAAACAAAGAGGGTTTTAAAAATTTCTTTCTCATAGGAAAGACAAATTTAGACATATGGCTCAACGGAGGGCAGCATTTTCCTTTCATTCCATAAGGTGATTTCTAATCATTTAAAAATTGTTTCAGATACCTGCTTTGCTTTAGAACACATTTTAATATTAGCATACAATTTATCTAGCTATTTTATATAATTTTAGAAATAGAAATAATTGAAATAATTACAGAATCATGTTATTAAAATTAAGATATATTATTTTTGTTATTTAATACTGAAATGCATATTCAAAATTATCTTTAAATATTATAATATATGTCAAAATGAATTAAGTCTTCAAGTGCTTTTCTTACTCCGAATAGTAAAATGGTTTTTATTACTTTTAGCACTGTGATGCTAGATTTATTTTATTTTATTTTATTTATTTATTTTTTTTTTTTGGCGGAACCAGGGATTGAACTCAGGCCCTTGTGCTTGCCAGGAAAGCGCTTATTCCACTGAGCCAACTCCCTGGCCCCAGTGATGCTAGATTTAATATGAAAGTCTCATTTTATTTTTCTAAAATGATTGAGGATAATACATGTAAAAATATCTGATGATTTAGGACAAGTCATAAGTTCACAGCAATATATTAACACAAAGAGTGTCAGAATTTGGCATTTTAGAGTTTTTATTCTTAGAATACTTTAATAGATTGAATAGCATGAGTAAATCGTACCCTCACATATAGAGAATTATATTATTCTAAGTTAAAATTGAAGTCAGTTGATAAAACCGCTAAGCGTACACCCACACAATAGCTGATGCATAGATAAACTGAGGGTTTCATTCAGTAGCACATAAATTCCACACCTTCCTGAAATAGTAAACACTGAAGTAAAAACAGATTGTTAATTTTGTGGTTTTATACCTTTTGTCATGAACTACACATTCAATAAAGATACATAGTTATAGCTACATATGTAGAAGTACTTACCAACGTAGCTACAGATACAGAATTTTTACTTTAACAAAATTAAACTCTGTACTCCTTAGAATTTGTAAGGATTTATTTAAGCTTCTCCTAATTTTACAATACCAATACATAGGTGGTATTTTTATGAACCATGTGCACATGTAAATGTGCACTCAAATAGGCCTTTACTTTGTTAAAAGGTACATAGAGATTCTTCTCAAGGTTAGTGCCTGAAATCTCCTTAGAAAATGTAAATTTCAAAGCCTTCTTCTCTTTCCATATTAACTATTGCGAAAATAATAGATAAGAGATAAGGTAGTGTAGCACACACACATATATCCATTTCTCTGTGAATTCCTGATGTAATAATACTGAATTAGTATGTAATAATACTGATTAGTAATTTAAAACTTTTATTGAATGCATAATACAACCACATTTTGAACTTTAAAAAATTATATATGTATTTCTCTATGTATTTAAAACATCATATATATCTGTATGTGTATATGTAATCCATATCCATATCTATATATCGATATCCATATCCATGTCTATATCTATATCTGTATCTGTCTGTAGCCTATATGTAAGTTTTCTGTCAACCCAATAAAGGCCAATAAGATCAAAGTTGAGCATTTAATTCTCAACCTGAAGCCGGGAGGTAATCACTGAGCTAGGCTTTGCAGCGTGCATGCAGGGATCATAGAGGTGAAGAGTGAAATTCTTGAGTGAAACTCTGTGCTGTGATTCAGCAATTGTCAGGTCTGCATAGTGTTGTGGGAACTGGAAAGGACTTTAAATTCCATATATGGGGTTTGAGATGTGATTTTTTTTTTTTCTAAAAATGTAATTTTATCTGGAAACATTTTCAAAGTTACATAGAAAAATGAAGTCAGTGTTGAAATAGAGGATAACGAAGATTCATCAGGGCCAGGGAGATAGCTGAGAGGTCTAAATGCCTGCTTACGTGAGTATAGGCAACTGCATAGGGACGGCGGTTCTATCCTTGGCACCACATGCCATGCCAGTCCTACCCCCAGGGTTTGCTGAGCCGGCCACACACACATGCACACAGACTCAAACAAGTTATCAGGCTACTGCAGTAGTGCAGCCAGTAGAGAATATAACACAGTGGAAATATTATACTGTACCCATGTTGCTTGGCATAAGTTGCACAGCTATCGGGAAAGGCGATGGCACAAGATGTCTCATAGTATCTACTTAACCATATTGAGTAAAGTACAGGATCCAAAAATTATAAAATTGCTTCTTCTCCTTCAAAAGAAACTCCTTATCTTTCATGCTTGTTAGAACACCTGCCTCCCAGCATCCCCTTTGCAAGTCAGCAGGATCTGATGTAAACCTTCAGTAGTGCTTATGACCTTAATGCCACTCGATCCTTTGTTGTTTGCTGCATTCTCTCTCAATGATAACTTTTCAGTGCCTTATCTCATGAATCTTCTTCAGAAATCTAATAGGAATCATTTCTTCTCCTCACCAACTGTCAAGGAAAAGTGTTAAAGTTAAGAACCACATTCTCTTGAGCATGCGTAGCCACCTACACGTTGGGACAAGTTTTTAAAAATATTCTACCACTGCTTTATTTTATGCACTCTGAAAGAACAGAAAGCAAGAGAGGAACACAAGAAATAGAGCAACAACAATAAATAGGCTTTCTACCTCCAAAACTGGTTTACTGTTTCTTTTGAAAGTGCCAAGGAATCACTTTGCAAACAAATGCAGAGTTAATGTTCCAAGACCTTGGTTAAAAGCAAGTGCTGTAAAGTAGGAGTAAGATGAGTGATGGTTGATAGACAGGCAAAGCTCCTGGAAGGAAAT
The DNA here is from genome assembly GCF_000260255.1 of Octodon degus. Classification (NCBI taxonomy): domain Eukaryota; kingdom Metazoa; phylum Chordata; class Mammalia; order Rodentia; family Octodontidae; genus Octodon; species Octodon degus. Next base: position 307,356 of record NW_004524631.1, on the reverse strand, counting down.
TTCCTAATCCTAACATATGTAGTACAAGAAAATAAGTGCTAGTTTCTTTTTTCTGTTGGTCCACATACAGTTAGAGGAAATGGAGTATGGCTTTTTTTTCTAATGTAAAAATTACCTGATTGTTGAAGATATAAGCAGAGAGCTGAGTATGAGAGGATAATAACAGACAAATTTCATTTTGTTGTATTATGGAAAAAAAAATTCAGCAAATATTCAGCTGAAAACAATGCATATTTTTTTTTTGAGAATAATGTTGCAGAAGCCTAGGCCGCTGAAACCACTTAGTGTCCCACACACATCTTTCTGGAATTTGTGAGGAGCTGTGGACTCTCTTTTGTGATCAGGCTGTGTTTCATTGTTTCCTGTAATTCTTATTACACTGAACCTACACTTGAGAAAAATAGAGGCGCGTAGGAAAAAAGCCAGTCTGTGTCCATTGCTTTCTTCTGATTCTCTTAACTGAAGTGCCAGAGAAGAGCAAAGCAGTTTCAGGTCACCACTTGCTCTCTCTGTAAACAAGTAGGTGGGCAGAAAAGCTTCAATTTCAGAAGCGTGCCTGCCTGTCTGTGGTTATTTTGCTGGGTCAGTGCATATCCTTAACATAAAATTTAACAAGCAATTGAGTTGTTTATGTTGTTTTTGAATTATCTTTTATGTCACACCAAATGGTGAGAAAAGAGACGACCACAAAAACTACTGAATTGCAGCTCACTCAATGAATATAAAGGAAATTATACAGAGTGAGAGACCAGGTGTTTTGTAAAGTTTAGCTTCTTTTTTGAACATGAAAATTTGGGCATTGAACCAGCTTTGTTTTTTAAGACAAGAGTTCCACAAAAGTCAGAATTTATATTTTTCAGTTCTGCTGTTTTTATTTGTAAATGTAATACATGAACATACTGTTGAAGTTTCTTTTTGTCAGAGTCAGCCATGTGGATGAGTCATGGCCATTGCTTGACCAATTCGCTCTCTGTGAAAGCCTGAGAGAATGTTTTCTCTCCACATGACTCTCCTTAGGCACACTCTCCATTGTCAATCCTTTCCTTGTGGCCCCACAATGTCCTTGATTAGAAAATTTGGGACATCACTGAGTTACAGGATGTTACAGTACAAGTTCTCCTGTGTCCTGAGTCCTCACTGATGTTGAAAGGCTAGGGCCAAAATGTTGGCTGTCCTTGCAGCCCTTCTTTTTCTCTAATTTTTGGTCTGCAAACTTAGGTTTTTAACCCTCCAGAAGAAAAGCTTAATGATATTATTACCCTATAACAGGCAGTTGAGCTTAACCTCACTATCTGTCAGAATATCAAACATCTTAGATATAATATGGAACAGGTATTTTCCTTTAGTAGACACTTCCAGATCCTCATGTCAGGCCAAGAAGCCAGTATTTGTAATCCCAAAGTTGTGTTATTGGAATCCCATCACGTTGATTCCAATCTACCACTTTCAGTGCAACCCACAACAAAATAAAGACATTAAATTATATTTTCAATCATTGGGGAGTCAAGGGGCTCCTAAGTCCAGCCACAAAGATGGCTTTCCAGAACCAAGAGAGCAACCCAGGGCCTCACTCAGTTTTATTCAGTGGAAGAGTGGCTTAAGGAGGAGTGACTTGAGAATTGTGAGAAGTAGGTGACTACTGTGAAGTGAGCTAGGTGGGTGGCCTAAATTTACCTCTGCCATATGTAGAAATGATATGCAGAGAGAGTATAATGCAGTAATCTGCATTATATTATTATGCCATAGAGATAGCATCTACTGTTTTGGGACGTCTGGTGCTTCAGCTTTGATGTAGTCTTTCAAGCCCCAGGAAGTCATAGCCTCTATCTTGAGGCTCAATCCCAGCTGGTGATGCAGAGCAGTAGCTCTACTGTCCTGACTTAACCCTGCTCACATTAAAGAGCAGCAGGTATAGGTTACCAGGGAAACATGCACGCCACCTTCAAAGACTATCACCAGCACCTCAGCTAGACCAATATACATTGCTTAAGGCCAACTGAAGGATAAACAGAAGTCCTAGCCAGCTCTGTATATAAAGGTATGAGGAAATAGGGTCAGGCTCAGTCAAAATGGAGGCAGTTGCTCTTCTTTCAAGGAGAGCTGCTCAGGTGGTCCTCCATATTTTCCATCAAGTATTGATATGTTACAATCCTGGATCCAACTATGGCTCCTGGACCAAATAGGATCTGCAGTCTGGGTCTGAGGAAATGCTTTGTAATTAAAGTATAACAGGATATATAAGTTAAACTATTAATATGCACAGATTTTATCTTTTAATTGTACTAGTTTAAATGTTTAATTTAAATAGATACTAAAAAACAAGAAAAAAGCTTTCTTCTACATCTAATGAAAACATCACATTCTCTAATTGCATAAAATTATTATAACATTTCTGAAATCCATGCTGTTTACATATAATAAATAGAAATAACCTTCATCTTGTTAGGAAAATCAATAGAGTCTACAGAAATTAGCATACAGGGCTCAATATATCTTTTGTAGCTTTAGTCATGTATTGATTTCCAAGGGTGCGAAAATATTGTTTGAAGTGTTATATAATCAGAAAGGTGCTACAGGTAGTTCATATTGGTTATGAGGTAGCTTCTATTTAACACCTGTGGCATTTCTTCTCTCTCAGTCACAATTCAAAAACAAGGGAAGATGTAGACTTCTCACAAAATGAATTTAGTCAAAAGGTATTTTTTGAGATCAATCTTATGATACTGATTTAATTGTTGTGGATAAATCCCAGGTGTCAGTGATTTTCTGTAGCACTCCCAGATAGTTTTGCTGTGCAGCCAGGGACTAAAAAACAATCAGTGAAAGTCGGGGCAGCCGGTGAGACACAGAAGAAAAAAGCACACAGGCAACACCAGATGCAAAGTCTGAGGCATTTAGAATTGTGACACATTCATTGGAAATTCAAGTGCAATATGTTAAGGATTTTGCTAAAGCCACCATGTCAGTGGCAATGTCTGGATTAGAATCCAGTGTTTTGTCTATCATTGCTACTAGAATATGTCATCATCTAAAAGTCATAGACTAAAATACTTATTTTTTTTCACTTAATAGAAGATATTCTTTCCCAAGATTGCTGTGGGCTATGAAGTCATTTATTCAATATGTCCTTAATGGAAATATTCTTTTAGTCTTTTAAATAAAAATTTTCACTAAATCTACATTTACATATTTTTAAGAATTTCAGAATATATAATTCATGATAAGCAGTTCATTTGCAAAGTGAGTCCCATTGCCAATGCTTTATTAACTGGAAAGGGATCCGTTCATCGGAGACAGGGAGCCTGCAGTGCCGACACAAGGAGCATTTTTGTTCTGTGTTTCTTTTTGTCTTCTTTCCCTGTGTTTCTTTCTCCTTCATGCTTCCACAGAATTTGGCATACACCTTGAATGCAAAATGAGATGGTCTTTGAAACATTTTTATAGCAGTTGTACAGGGATGTGAAATTTGAGAAGCAAGTATTTTAAACATAAGGTAATTTAACAATATTGTAAGTTTTATAAGGATTTGCAAATTCAAGGAAACTATAATGATCTTTTCATTTTCATCACAAGTTTACTGAATGTGCTACAGCACCCAGGTTTATGGCATATAAAAACAACAGATGCTATCATTTTGCCACTATACCTATCTTAGATTTTGTTTATATCACTGTTATTATTTCTAAAATACTTACAAAATTTCAAAAAATTCATGTAAGCCACTATCCCCTGCCATCATGATAGTACAGACACCCAAAAAGCTAATTCTAATGATCATATGGCTTCTCATATGACTTGTTATTTTTCTTTTCTGCAGTAATCTGTGTATTAAGCCATATTCAGTGTGAGGCAAATTTTTTTCTTTTGGATAATTGTGCATAATTTCAAGACCACTAAGAAGAATGGAAATGACCACTTGACGGGAAATGTTTTTGAGGACAGGCTTGTTGTCCTCATAGGAATGAAGCTGTGACTGGTCTCACTGTCACAGTTCAACAAAGCTAGCAAATAGGAACACACACACACAGTCTGACACACAATAAAAGCAATAAAAATGAAAAGAATGAGTTAAAATTTTAAGGATAGTTATATAACTAAAAACTCTTAATTTAAAAATTAGTGATTCCAAAAAAGCAGCAGAAAGTCTTTTAATGATGAAAGTTACAATATGTATATAGATACAGATATAGATATATAAAATGTCTATATCAAATATTTGTTTCTAGTTGTCAATTTATATGACTTAAACTTTACTAAAGATATGGAATGCATTCATATATTTTTCTCATTTTGTACTTTACATGTGTGTTGTGTGTGTATGTACTTGGGACTTAGGAGTACATTCTTCCATTTGGAAGATTATATTTTTTTTTAAATTTTATTTTTATTTATTTGTGTGTGTGTGTGTGTGTGTGTGTGTGTGTGTGTGTGTGGCTAGCTCAGCCCACCAGGGGGCGCGGCTGGCTGGCATGTGGTGCTGGGGGATTGAACCGCGGTCCTTGTGCTTTGCTAAGCTTGTTCTAAGTAGGTGCTTTAGACCACTGAGCCATCTCACCAGCCCCTGGAAGATTATTTTTATAATAAATACATTGTAAGAGCTTGTATTATTTTCAGGCTTTAAATTTTTTCTGATTAAAGTGTGTGAGTTAAACAGTGGACAGTGATCTAAGTGCTGTAGAGAACAGCTGAAGGATCCTGATTTACACATTCTTTTTGGCCACAGCTAACCACTATTTATTGTGTTGTGAATCACTGGCATTTTTGATGACACTTTACAAACCTTATCAGTGGAGTTAGATGGCTTATAGTTAGTACAGCAACTAGTTCCTTAACAAGGGTTTCAAAATCTATCCCATGCTGTTGCACTAACTAGTTAACTGTACTGGGTAAGTCAGTTGTTTCTTTATGTAGAATTCTTGACATTTAAAATAAAATGAGGATTTAAATTTCTAATATTGTTAATATCAAGTACTAATTGTGAAGTTAAGAAGAAACTGAAAGTACGCTTTAAAATTGTTAATGAACTTATAATTATTGAGATTTTATTATCCAATTATATTAAAGACTTAAACATACATTATTTCACTTAATTAAAAAATAAGAAAACAACACAATGTAAGCAGATTTCTGCCAGCTGTCTTAGTAAATTAGAAAATAAGAACTGTTCTATGAACATTGCACAATCTGAAGAGGGATAATTATATAGACAAAGACTAAAATAACCTTTGATCAATAGAATTACATGTTTTGGACATTGAAAATGCAAATATATACATAAATTAGGTTGCAGTTGTCTGGCTACCTCAGATAAGAGCTTTGTTTTATAAAATAATAAATTGTAAGGATTCTCACTATAAATGGATTTTAATCCCAGATTATTTTGGTAATAATTTGGAGCATTGAACTGCAGTGATAGAGAGTTTCGAAGTTAAGAATGGCTTCTTGAGCACAAGGTCCCGAGTTTGGTCCTCAGTACAAAAAAAGCAAGGAAATAAACAAAAAACAAAACAACAGACAAAAGAATTGTTTTTTGCATGGATGTATCTAGTTTAACTAGTAGTTTTTCCATCATATATTCATAAAATTATAAAAAATGTTATGTATAATCACATTATAGACCAGAAATCACATATGAATGTAATAAATAAATACAAATTATTACAACTTTTTGTTATGTTTTTTGGACTTACTTTATATACATAACTATTTTGAAAAAACCTGTTCATTAACAGTACTATAACCATGTATAATGTGTTTAATTCTGTAAGACACTGAGTGTTAGAACCAAGATATCAATGAAATAATCTAGTTGAGCTTAAAAACTAAATGGTAACTTTATTATCTTCAAAATAAAGTTCAAAACCCTTGATTCTTAGTGAATTTCCATAATATTAGATAGTTGCCAGTTTCCAAGTCAAATATTATAATCAAGTTTTATTAAACTCAGAACATCTACCCTCAGAACCTGGTGTTCACATGTCTGACTTGCTCTGGTGTTCACTATTGCTTACGTTTGTATACCGCTCTTATCTTAAAGATTAAGCTCAGAACATTTCCTCAGACTCTCCTCATTACTCTAGGAGACTAGTTGACATTGGTACCCTGTCTGTGCCACTATTACATCACATTGATTTCATATAGGAATTAATAATTGTGCACATGTTTCAGTGATTCATGTTTTAGTGGTAAATGGAAGTGAAAGCCTTGTTAGCATTATCAAATCTACTTGTACTGCTTACACACACAAACACATACATACCCATTTAGATGTTCAAGTAGTGCTTATATAATTTGTTTTTCTTCTCTGTCTCATACATACATTTATGCACAAATTTGTGTGTTTGTTCTTCCTGTCTATTTTTGTCTGTTTGAAGGTCAATGATATGCATTTTTGTTTGACCATTTATATTACTGAGCTGTAGCTTAGTAAAATTTGTTGAACTGTTACACATAGAGACAAAGGGTAAGATATTTAATCAATTTTCTTCAGTTGCACAGATAAATATTTTAATTTAGTCAAGAATTTTAAGCCCTTGTTCCTTCCTTACGGATCTTAAAATTATTGATTATTTTGAATTTTTAATCCTCAAGTAATTATAATAAAAGTCCTTGAAAATTATTTGGTTATTTTTAAGTGAAAGAAAGCTATCATTTTCTCTTTTGTGTAGAATGTTTGATCATGTATTATTCTGATAAAGTTTCAAAGATATTGTATTCCAATAGAAAACATATTTATCATTATATGTGAAATAACAGCACTGAGAGTAGAGTTTAATAAGATCCACTAATATAATGTGTTAGCACTTATTTAAAGGCTACTATCTTCCAGCTACCATTCTAAATGCTTTTGTATATTATCTAAAGTAATAAGATTTAAAATGCTATAAATCTGTTATTATTAATAGTATTATTGAATATATTGTTTTAAATATATGATAGTAGCAGTACACAGTGGTCCTCTCAGGACATTACATCAAGATGCCTATATTGAGCATGAACAATTGTTATAGACATTTCTGATCTATCAGCAAAGTTGATAGCAGAGCTATGATTCAAGTTCAGACCCCAAATTCTTATTAAACTTATTCTACTATACTATCTTTATTGAGTGATAATATTATTCCTTTGGACTTGGTTCTTCTATAAAATCACAGTAATAAATCTTAATAATTATGTAACATGATGAAGAATTTTGACTAATACTCAATTGCAAATGATAATTTCATCTGAAATTAAATTTGAGCACTCATCTTTCTCAAAATACCTTATATATTTGAAATTGACCAAGCTATAAATTTATAATAAGAAATTAGTCATCTGTAAGATATTGATTATAATTTTTTACAAAAGGACAGTTTTCTTTCTTCTGTTTTTCAACTTGAAATTTCCCTTCAGATGAATCAAAAGTGAATTAATTACTAGCAAGAGACCTGAGGGCAGCACAAATTGAATCCAAATTAAAGAGAAAAGTATCCCATTTGTTCTAGATCTGAATGCTTAATGTTCAGTTGAAGTTTAATCAGAAGTGACCCATTGTTTAAAAGTAGGACATTAATGTCCTTTTAATTTCACTGTCATTAAATGAACATTGGGGAAAATAGCTATAACTGGTTATTCTCGAATGAAAATTAAGGAAAATGCTATCTAGAAATGAACTAAAATATATTTTCTTTCTTCATATTTTAATATATGAAGTAAATAGTCTGTTATATGTTGGAAGCTGGATAATTCTTTGAAATAGAACTAGGCATAGTCTTTAGAGACTAACATATCTATGCATGTTTTATCCATTGGGAGTAAACTAGTAGCTCTTTTTTGGGTTACTATTTATTCAATTAAATGGGATTTTTGCTTTAGCTAATTACATAATTTGGCATCTTTATTGATTTCCAAAAGAATAAATTGAATGAATGACTACAATGAGTACATTTAACTGAAGGAAAATATTGCCCCAATTAAAGATGTTCCAGAAATCATTCTTATTATTTAGAATTAAATTTATCTTTAATCCTTAGAAACATAAGGAAATAAAGACTTTCATTTAGCCTTTAGTAAGTAGTAGCTGGAACAGAAATATGTAATTTTCTTGGGGATATTTGACTGTACTAAGGTGAAATCATTCATATGTTGTTTAATGCCAGTGGCATGGGGTAAATGAAGAAGGGGAAGAAAAGGTAATTGGAATTTAAACAGCAGTCATTTCTAGAATTATATGTATGTAATTTCTCTATAGTTAATATTTACAGTGAAATTAGTGTTTGAGAAAAAATTAAGATAATAAAACAATACAATGAATGGTAAAGTTTTGGAAAGACTACTGTTGCAGTATAAATATCACTGGATGCTTCACTCAGATTATGAAAAAGGAGGTCTATTAAGCTAACACAGTGTCTTCCTATTTCTAGCAAAAGGGCTAAATGTGTCTTCCAAGATTTGAATAATGTATTTGTTTCTTCTTAAGCTGTTTAGATGTGTTCGCCCTTAACTTTAAGACCTTCAAATCCCTCAATTTTTTCACAGTTGATTAAGTGCAGCCCTTAGTGAAGCACTCGCTGACTACTGAACAGAGAGCTTTTCATGAGGCTAACAGGCTCCGACCTCAGAGAAATGTTGCTGGTAAATTGACCTGAGGCCTTACCAGAGACCAGATTGTACAAATGACTCTCAAATTTGGAAGCTTCTTTATTGAGAAAACTCCTTTTCCTTACAAGATCTGTGAATGCCAGTTTTTCTTTTCCTACCTTGCAATTTATTCAACTTATTTGTGTAAATCTTGCATTCTCAGTGTGATGTAAAATATTCCTTGGGCTACCAACCATTAAGTGTTGTAAACTACCCTTGTGTAGCCATAATTTACCAGTAGAATTGAAAAGTGATTAAAAACTTATATTGCAGAATTGGTAAAGAGCTGCAGCTCTTTCTAAGCTCTGGAGTGTCTGTCACTCATCCACAGTAGCTTCTCCAACTGTTGATTGCTGAGTAATTATGGAATCATTTATTTGTGTATCTGATATTTAGAGATTATCTTATTCCTGAAAGACATGAGGTAAACTGAACAGAAACATCCATTCGGCTAACTGTTCAATGCTTTGGGCTATGGGGTTGTGTAACCTTTACATCACTGAAGTTCATTTAAAAATAATGATAGCTTCTCTATTGCACAACTCAGAAGTGAGTAAGGATCCGCACACTATGGGGAATGGCACTTTTTGAGGTCCCCTGCTTTAGCAACTGAAGTATGATAGAGTGCTGCATGGATTTAAAAATCCTGAGAAATAAAATTTCCAAGCTAAAAAACCAGGCAAGCACAGTTTTTAAATTATATTACACAATTGTATATTTTATTTATATAGGAAATTTATATGGTACAAACATAGATTTCATCTTTTATCACCTGCAATGAGTCTTAAAAATGTACTATGTTATATTATAATTTATATACTCTCTAACATAGTAGTTAAAAGATACCACTGGGTGTACTACAGATACTGCCTGGGTGTATTCCCTAGTCTTACTGTCCAAGGAAGATATTTAAATTTGCTGTGCTTCAATTGCTTTATCTGAAAAAAGAACAATAATGTGTACTTTATCAGGCTTTTATAGGGATTATTGGAGCTACTATTTACTTTTTATTAGTATCAATATTATTCATAATACCTAAAATATTTTTCACTACACAGTATAGAACATATAGGCTGATATGATCCCGGAATAGCTGCCATTTTTTTTTTCCTTTTTGAAATAGAGTATCTGTAGTTCAGGCTGGCCTTGAGCTCACTTTGTAGCCCAGACTAGTCTTGAACTCTCAAAGATCCTCCTGCTTCAGCCTCTGGAGTGCTGGGATTACAGGCATGTGCCACCACACCTGGCCAAAGGCTGAAGGGTTTTGTTTTGTTTTTTCCACTGGGGATTGAACTTGGTACCTGGCATTTGCCAGGCAGGAGCTTGTGCTGCTGAGCTATATCCTTGGCCCTACATTAGGACGAATATCTAAAGACAGTCTCTTTACCCTGTGGTACATCTGTAGTACATGCCTTTTGCACATCAATGATTCTCAAGAAGAGTACCTTCCAATACTCCACTTACGAAGTAGGCATTTAGAATCTCTGAAATAATCAATATTTTACTTTTTATGTATTTAGTACAGGGTCCACAGGGTCTCACTGCACAGATTGGATTCATAGTGATCTTCCTGTTTTCAGCCTCCCAAGTGCTGGGATTACAGACATGCACCAATGCACCCAGTCTCTATCTCTGGCTCAGCATCCCCGGGGGCATGGCCAGGGCACGCCAGGGATGGAACCCCTGTCCCTGAATCTGCCTAAGCAGGCATTTGAATTCACTGAGCTATCTGGCTGACCCAAATAATCAACATTTTAATATTTATCTTAAAATGTCACTTGGCACAAAAATATGTAGGAACTCTGGCTAAAATTGTGAGACCTCTTTTACAACCAAGTTACAGTGAAGTGTTTCAAGTGAAATGACTAGTATTTTGTGTGCATGTGGATAAATTCTATTAAGTCTTCTACTTATTAGAAAAATTTGTAGTACTCTCAAAAATATATATTTTTGGGACTCCTAGGGTTGGCGAAATGCCTCAGCAGAGCACATGCCTGCTTAGGTAAACGGAGGAACGGGGGTTTGATCCCTCGCACCACACATGCTACTCTGGACTTGCCCCTGGGCACGCCTTGCGAGCCACTGAGACTGGCCTTGGTGGCTCATGCTTGTAATTCCAGCACTGGGAAGGCTGAAAACAGGAGTATCACTACAGTCTGAGCTGTGTAATGAGGCCCTACTAAATACAATAATATATCCTCTAAAAACCATGATTTCATTGGGGAGGGGGGAGGCTGTAGAGAAAATTAAAAAAATCTTTTAAAATGTCCAAGATTTCCTAGGTGAACCCATATCCAGTGATAACTGTTCCATCAGATAGAAAAAGAGAAAACTCCTGGGGAAAAGGCCATGTGAAGAATAAAGCAGGAATATAAATTATGCAGGTACAGAAAAAGAATGCCTGAAGCCATAGCATTTAGAAGTGGCAAAAAAGAGTGTCCCCCAGACCCTCAGGGAACTGGTACAGAGGACTGAGTCCACGGTAGTAGTATTGACGGCCCAGATCTTCAGGTAGGCCGTTGTGGGTTTCAGAAAAATACTTCTGGTTTCTCAGATATTATTCTGTTTGGATTTTGTGAGGTGTGCACTGAAATGTTTCATCCCTTCCAAGATCTCTTTATAGAAATAAATAAAAAAATTAGTACTTTTTCTCTTCTCCCTGAATTGAAAAAATGTTTCATTAGTCACCTGTGCAGTGTCAAGTGCCAGAAAGTGGATGACATCTCTGCTGCTTGTACTGGAAATGAGCAAAACATAAAACAAAAAGTCAAAAAGCACAACAGAATTTTCAAGAAAATTTAAGAAATAAGATAAAAAGACATGAATTACTTCTTCATAAATCATTCATAGAGCTGAGTATGAGAACATTAATACAAAATCTTGTTTTTTTCATAGTTTTATTGAGAAACAAATAGCAGTGAGACAGTTTCAAATCAAATTGGTAGGACAGTTTCAATAATTAACACATTGCATACATTCTTCCTAGTGGTTAATTGCTGTACAAGATGC
>NW_004524631.1:277235-294818 GCF_000260255.1 Octodon degus | reverse complement strand
TTGTGGGACTGTCCTGCTTCAAGGTTGTATATGGTTAGATTTTTGGACTTAAGTGTAAACATAAGAAGTATATAATTCTTTATGCCTATTTTTAAAATATATTCTAATTTTTAAATTTTTTAAATCACATTCTGCAGGGACTTAAAGTTCAACATATCAATACTTGATGGAAAATACCTGTTCCATGTTATGCCTAACATGTTTGATACTCAGACAGATAGTGAGGTTAAGCTTAACAGCCTAAGTTGTATGGTAATAACAATAAGCTTGCCTTCTGGATGGTTAACAAAATCTTAACAGTTGTAGTGCTTGTAGAACTTTTTGGCCAGAGTAGCTCTCATTTCTTAAGTTTTAAGTATCTTCCCTTCTCAGAATTCTTTGTCATTTGCCTGAGATTTTATGTATTCTATTTATAGAGGCAGCACAGATATAGAAGCATAAACATTAGTGTAGTCACTTTTTCTACGTATGGAATAATTAGTATTTATTAAGACAAGTTAATATTTTCACACAATTTACTTAATTATTCACCACCAGAAAGCTAAACTACAGACATTATAAAAGGCCATAGGAGGTCCGCCTTGCTCAGGCGCTGCGCCTTCCACCGCCGGAACTCCGCGCGAAGGTCCATGCGGGCGGGACGCGGAGCCCGCGCTCTCCCTCAGCCGCGCGCGGGCCGCTCGCTGGGGGCAGCCATCTTGGTGCGAGCGGCGGCCGCCGAGGCCCAAACTTCCTCCGCGCGGGGCGTTCGTGAGCTTCACAGGGCGTCTCCAGGAAGTAGGCAGCTGCGGGCCGAAAGGCGGAGCCTGTAAAAGTTGCAGACACCCTTCCTTCTCCCTCCTGTGAAGTCCCAGGGAGCGGTGGCAGGATTTCATCCCCGCTCTAGAGGCAGTGTCTACATCACCATGGCGACTAGACAGAAGTTGAAGAGAGCTATTAGAGTTTTTGAATTTGATGGACCAGAAGTGCTGAAACTCCAGTCGGATGTGGTCGTGCCCGTTCCAAAAGAACATCAGGTTCTAATCAAAGTCCTTGCATGTGGTATCAACCCCGTGGAGACATACATTCGCACTGGTACTTATATTAGAAAACCGCTTTTACCCTATACCCCTGGCACTGATGTGGCGGGGTTATAGAATCCATTGGGAATAATGTGTCTGCTTTCAAGAAAGGTGACCGAGTCTTCACTAACAACACTATCTCAGGGGGCTACGCAGAGTACGCTCTTGCTGAAGACCACACGGTGTATGCACTGCCCGACAAGCTGGACTTCAAGCAGGGCGCCGCCATCGGTATCCCGTACTTCACCGCCTGCCGAGCTCTGTTCCATAGTGCCCGTGTGAAAGCTGGAGAGAAAATGCTGGTTCATGGAGCCCGCGGAGGAGTTGGATTAGCAACATGCCAAATTGCTAGAGCTTACGGTTTACAGGTTTTGGGCACAGCTGGTAGTGAGGAGGGACGAAAGATTGTTTTGCAAAATGGAGCCCATGAAGTGTTTGATCACAAAGAAGCTGATTATATTAATAAAATCCAGAAATCTGTTGGTGAAAAAGGAATTGATGTGATTATTGAGATGTTGTCTAATGTAAACCTTAATAATGATTTGAAACTTCTGTCATATGGAGGACGAGTAATAGTCGTTGGTTGCCGAGGCTCAATTGAAATAAACCCGCGGGATACCATGGCAAAGGAGACTTCTATAATTGGAGTTGCGCTGTTTTCATCAACCAAGGAGGAATTTAAGCAGTTGCATCAGTTCTTCAAGCAGGAATGGAGATTGGTTGCTTGAAGCCTGTGATAGGTTCTCAGTATCCACTGGAGAAGGTTGCCCAGGCTCATGAAAACATCATACATGGCAGTGGGACTGTTGGGAAAATGGTTCTTCTGATATGATGCTGCTTTTTTGGGCTTCCAGTGTAATTAGTAGATTTTGTGTCTTCCATGTAGTTTATATTGTCATTAGTAACATTTGTTTGATTCCGTGAATTTGACTTAACAAGATTATCCTTTAGGGGACAGGGACACTAAAGTCTGTTTCACAGATTGCAATCCTTTTAATGCCTTTTATCTTAATCAAGGAGCCATCATAGTAGGAAAAACTGTGATGCGGTCACTTGGCATTGGTGTACATTCCAGAAATTCTTAACTGATTCTTGTTTAATTCTGTGCCATTGATTAGCACATGCAAATTCAAAGTAAGATTGATTTCCAAGCCTACTAATTTATATCCATTGTCCATTAATCAGTTCTGATTATCCCATAGCCAATGGGACTCCACTGACTTTCTGGACTGAAAAAAAAAAATCACCTTTCCAAACTAATCTCATTAATAGTTACTTGGAAGGGATGAATAAATAATGTACCAAGGAATTTATTGATTATCCCAATGTTTCCCTAAATAGTAGAGAATTCACTGCATTGCTGTGTGGCTGTCAGCAACTACCTGTATGCTTACTGGGGACAGCACCTTTCTTGGGTCTATGAGGCAAGATAGAGAGTCACCAAGTAATCACTTTGTAATTGCCTTGATTTTCAGAGTAGATTTTGTTATCTCTTTTGTGTGGCTTGGGTCAAAAATTTTTATTTAACAAGTTTACAAATTTGACACATTAAGGTAGTCTGCTTTTGTTTCCCAACACTATATTCTGTAATAAATTCTACAGATCAATTCTGTGTGATCCAGTTTGCTGTTATATAGTACTAGTGTCCCATGACTTTGGTATAGCTGCTATGGTTACCTACGGATGGTGGTCGGTGTTGTCAGCCTTTGCATAAACTAAGTAAAGCAGTATCTTCTTTAAAAAAAAAAAAAAGCCATAATTTGTAAATTACTCTTCTAGCTTCTTTGTTGATGTCTCTTACACTTTCCCAGAATCTCAATCTAACTAAATAGTGTAGTATTAAATAAAAAACATAAACATAGACTAATAATGATACATGATATGATAATGGATAAGTTAAGACATATTAGTTGATTAAGAAATGAATGAAATATATGTAATGATTTTAAAGAAAATGCAAAATATTAATGCTGAATCCTTTGTATGCAGCATATGCATTTTGTTTAAGACTAAAAACATCAGAATAATTTGTATTTTAAGGCTTGCATTGTAACTACTGCCTGTCTTAAATGACAGTATGCTTAATGAGCATATGATAAATGTGCGCCCTTCACACACACAGAGCTAATTCTAGTATTTAGTTTCCAACAATTTTTGTGAAAACTTTTAATCACATAGGTATTCTATGTTTTGTCAAATTATTCAATCATTTAGATATTCTATCATTTTCTTTGTATATTTGTGTTGAATTAAAAAATTTTAATGCCTTTTGTAGACTTAGAAATAGAATATGAAATTAATGTAAATGGAATTAAAAAGACAACTGGAATATTCTTGTAATAAAGCAAATTCTGTGGTCTTTGTAGAACCCCCACTTACCCATTCAAATAACTGAAATGAAAAATAAGTGTACTCAGAAAAAAAAATTGCTAGTATTATTCCACATTTGACCCTTGTATCATTAAACTGCTATTTAAACTCCACATTATTTCAGGTCTTTTTACATCAAATAGTGATGAGAATGCTCTATTTCAAAAGTTATGGCCATAATTATCTTTTCCTCAGTTCAGCACATTATGAATGTCAGTGTCATTCAAAGGCTGCAAGGATTTTAATTTCACATATTAAATTTAAGTATTGATATGTATTGTCTTTGATTGGAGAGATGAGAATTTTGCAATGAGGGGGATGCATATGGGACTTTTTAGATTCAATTTTATGGAACCTAAGCAAGAGTCTTTGATTATATCTTTTGAACTGTACATAGTGATTATGCTGCATTTGGAGAATGAAATAAGGCTTGGAAAAATTGAAAATAAAGGAGATAAATCATCCTTGCTAATTTTAATACATGGATTCTTGAGCTGTTAGAAACTTTATGAATAAAGACAGAGTTTATTATAAGAATGAGAATTTGGATTGTGGAGGTATATAAACTGGCTCTCCCATTTATTTGTGATGTGACTTGTTAATCATATGGCACATCATTTCTCAATTGTAAGGAAAGTTTAATGATAGTTTTTACCTCATAGTATGCCTGCAGAATGAATTGGGTGACACATGAGTACTTGGCCCATTGCCAATATATGGAAATACTACAGTTGCCCTATTCATTGCATGTCAAGCTCATTGAATGACAGCTGAAGAGTAGGTAAATTCATAGTAGTTTATCCTCGTTCAGTCCCCCAGAGCAAACAAGAAATTTTTAATAATTATTCCTGAAAAATGTGCAAAATGGTAAAATATGGTATGATGGTAAAAGGTTAGGCAGCTTAATTAAGAAGAGAGTCTAAATGTTCCTTCAGGTTTTTCTTTCTTTAATATATGCATACACTGAAGCTGTCTTTGTGCATATTGAAAGCAATCCTGTACTCGTTTTAAACTACATGGGTTTAACTACATTGGGTTGTCTACTTATAATTCTGTTTTCATGGTAATTTTACTGAGCTTTGATTTTTTTTTCTTTTTAATTCTACAATTCCACCTGAATTTTCCTTTCTTTTTCTTTAAAGGGTCTCTACTTTTTAAGATACTTTTGCTTCCTTGAAAATATATATTCATATCAAACATATCTAAAACATAATGAGTCAACTGCCCCTGGTTTATTTTACTCTTTTTCTTTAGCTTATGATATATTTTTCCATCTTCTCCAGGAAATCTTAATTTCTGGAAAAGAATTTAATTTATAGTTAGTGTCTAATTTCTCCTCACATTTTTATCATCGACTATTTGCTTTCTTGCAGTTGTAATTCCACAAGAATTCTTTTTTTTGCCAGAAGACATTTAGGATCTCTGAAATGGTTTAAGCAATGGAAAATTTTCATTTTCATCTTCCTATGAATCTGTGTTTCATTTTCCATAGTGGTTGTTTATCCCTAGACATTTTCTACATTTTGATTCCCATGAAATCATGCTTACATGGCTCTCTACATGCTCCTCTGATAATTCCATACTTTCATGAGGCTTATTTTTGTTTACTTCTTAAATACGGGTGCCACTCAGAGACCTTGTCCCTCAGATGTCTTTTGTGTACTCTTAGACTTACTTTAATGTGTTCAGCCCTGCATTTTAACTATCACTCGTGTGTTCCCAAAATTATTTTTGTATTTCCAGGCCAGAGTTTTACTTTGAATTTTAGTTCATGTTGTCACTTGTTTTCTTGATGACTTCTTTGGAAGGACTCACAAACGTCTCACACTGAATTTTTAAAATATGGCGTTTTTCGTTCTGTAACCCATCTACTATTTCTAGAATTAGTAGCTAACAAAATTTTTATCCACTTACTCTATCAAAAATAGAAATTTTTGCAAACTTGATTGATGTTTAAGATTTCTACATCTAGTAAATTTCCAACTGCTGCTAATTTTACTTGTTAAATACCTATCACATCCATATTTGGTTTATTTCTAATCTTTCTGTCCTGGTTCATTGTCTTGTTGTTTCTTATTGTACTACTGCAATAGATTTCTGTCAAAACTTCCCATTCACTATCATGCGTTTTAAATTCACACTCCACATATACATCAGTATATGTCACCTTCAATACTCACCTAAAAATTCACTACTCCCCTTGAAACTGCTCCACATTTTTTGCTTCTTCTGGTGTTAGTTTTCAAAATTAAAGAGTTGTAAATTATAAAAGCAAAATTTCACCAAGAAAGTTCATAATTTTATCTCTTAATGACATAGGAAAGTAATTCTTGACCAGTGTGATAAAAGTCAAACACAGATATCATCAGAGGAGCCTTGTCATCCTTATAGAACACTTATCTATGCTTTGTTGTTTGCTGATCTTTATCTGAGCTTTCTGAGTTGGGAATAACAGGCATATTTCATTTCAACTTATTGATGATATAAGTTAATAAAATGATAAAATGACATGCTTTTGAGATTTGTTTAATATGAAAATAGTACCACATGTTAAAAGGTACATGGTATGAGAATATATAAAAAGAGCAAAATATAATAAATAATGTGCAAAAGTAGATATAAAAATAATCCACTGACAATAGGACAATCAATTTTGATGGGAAAGTAAGGCTCATGGAAAATGACTATTCAAAGATGCTTACCAAATATTGAGGAAAGAACTTTCTAAGTAAAAAAGATACAACATAAAAAGATAATAAAAGGAAGGTCAAACCCATGATTTGGTGAATAACCAATTGTAGCAGTAGAAGAGGCAATATGAAAATGACACAGATGAACTTAGGGGACTAAAAGACTTAATTTTAGGCCAAAGAAGAAAGATTGGGATGTAGTTATGAAATGATGTACAAATGAATTTGAGCTTGACTTCTAGACATTAGAACCATAGTTTGAGTAAAAGTAAAGTAGCTGGACTATGACAACAGGTAAGAACTTATAGAGAATTGTCTGAAACTCTAAATTAGATGGAAATTATCAAATGTTGTCTTATGGTACAGACAGTGAGAGAAACAGGAGTTAAGAAGGACATAAGCTTTCATATTTTGCCAAAATATACATGTTATATCCCCAAATAAGGAATGAAGGGAACAGTGAAGGTACAAATGGTCTTGGTTTGGAGCATGATAAACTGAGGTGTCTGAAGGGTCTTGTGGATGAACAGTAATGATGAACTGAAAACAAGGAACGGGCTTGTTGTAGTATGCCAAATATATTTAGGCTGTTGTGTAACAGAACTCAGTTTGATGGAACTACTGTAACACAGCTCCTCGAGGTGGGCAATTTAAATATGTTTGTTTTCTCACTGTTTAAGATACTGTCTAAGTTGGTTCCTTGTAAGAGTTGAGAGAACCTTTCCTGAATTTTATTGCATAGATTCTGGTGTTTTGATTTTTGTTTTCTTTTGCCATCTTTGGTAATGCTTTACATGCAGATATCAGGATCCCAAGCTCAGACTTCAGGTTCACACTGGGCTCTCCCTCTGTGTGTGTCTGTCTCAAATGATCCCCTTTTCAGAAGATAATGCTCATATTGCATTGGAGATCAATATTACTCTGTTTAAACTCATTAGAACATTACCATTTATATTTGCAAAGCTCTATTTCCAAATAAGGCCACATTCTGTGTTACTGAAGGATAGGATTTAAATATGTAACTTTTTTAAAAAGAGGGACAGTTTAATTCATAATTGTCTTAGCAAGTTCTCCAAATGAGGGAGTCAAACAATAATAATTATTAGATTTTAAGCATGGGTCATATGAATTTTATGCTAAGTTTTACAATGTCTGGTTGGAACTTGGCAGACTTTCTGACAAGTTAGTTTTACATTAATGGTCTAAATGAGAAGAAAAATGTAAAATATGTTTGAAATGCAAACATGATTTTAAGAGCATTTGGTTGATGTTTAGTTTCATTATCATAAACTGGGCGTATGCTGGAGGAAATCAGGTTCTTTAACTCAGTTTTTTAAATAGGGAAGTAAGAATATACTTTGTCACAACATTATTTAGCGTATAAAGAATTGCAATTATGTTGCTAATCTTCATTAGTGTATTTAAAGATTGTCAACTATATAATCTTAACTTTCCCAACATTGCTTGACATATCTCAAGATAGTGTGTTATTACTGATTCAAATAAATGATCTAATAAAATTTTTCTTTTATCCTTCACATTTCTATAGTCTTTGTTGAACTGATTGCTTTAAATCTTTGTATGCTTCCTCTTCCTATCTTTCTGATAGTCTTTAGAAAGATATTCAGTTCATCTGTCCATAAAAATGCCTCTATCTATCTATATGTCCTCTCTTGTTCTCTGTTTTCTAGACAAATTGCCTACTCCTTCAGATTCTCTAAGTAAAAATTATATTTATATTTTATAGATGCTAATAATATTGATCACTTCCACTGATTGAGGTACTAACATTATCAGCATCCAGTGTGTGCTTACAACTTAAAACTTGACTGCAACTTTCAAAGACAAAATGAATTACAGTCCTGTATTTCTGATTCATATCATCAATCTTAATATTGACATTCTGGTCTGGATGGTACCACTTCATTGGCAGCTAATATGCATGTGGAGTTCCTACCTCAAGTATGTGTTGTTATTTTGTTGTAATTTAGATTGACAGTATTTAAAATAGCGTGTATATTTTGCCTAGGACATGATTTCTGAGTAATCATGTTGACCAGAAGCATTCTTTCCATTCTCTCAGCCTTAAACATACAAAATATAAGATATGGAAAGTATTTAAAGATTTTTAGTCCAGCCATCTCTGAATTTGGGGAAAAAACTAATGGTGGAATGTTAAGAGTTATCTCTTTTCTAAGAAAACATTATTTGTAAACACATACAATGCCAAAAATGATAAAATATTACTCTTTTTTGCTTATGAATGATCAGTGCTGGGTAATTAGATCAGTAGAATGTAGTCCAATAATCAACAGAAACCTTAAAGCAACTTAGAGTTCTTTTGAATCTTTAAAGAAAATCCAATAAGCACTTGAAAAACAAAATCAATAATTTTAAACGTTTTGTTTTTTATTTGCCACAGGGTCCAAGTTTTCTCTCTGAGGCAGCTTTTCCTCAACATGCAATAAAAATTGAAGAGATGGATCCTTTCTTCAGTCTTCATCAGTCCATTGCCACGGTAGGGGAGAAACACATTCATGAACTTGTGAATAGGATGGGAAGTTGGGTTTTGTTGTTTCTATTTGCTATTTTTCATGCTGCAGAAAAGAAAATAATCAAATGATATGTATATATTTGTATCTGTAACATATACTGGAATGGACTTTAGTAATCCTCTTATTTTTCTAAGGAGTATAAATAAGAAGTAAATAAGCAGAGTCTAGTAAATTTATTCAAGTTGATACAAATCCAGAACTGATAATAGCTTTAAAAAATCAATTCTCAGAAAATTAACTGCTTTTCCTTTTAATCTGAAAGTAGGTTTGTATTATATAGTTTATTTTTTTATTTTTAGAAATTTAATTTTAAAGAAAAGAACAGAAAAGAATAACAAAAACAAAGACAAAAAGAAAGCAATATACAACAATCAAATGAAACAATCTGAAAACAAGAATAGAGAAATAACAGTGGTTTTTATAGTACATATTGTTATCATCAAATTAGTTGCATGCAAGATTGATCAAGCAATTCAATATTAACTCTTCCTTTTGATAAACCGTAATTTTTTCCTTCTCCTTTATATTTTTATTTTAATTTATTTTAGTTTTTGTTTTCAGAATAAATGATTACATTCCCTGGGAGTTTTAGTACTTCTGCTTAACATATCTTAATTATCTTATGACTCCTCCGTCTCTTTTTCCCCTTTCATTTGCAAAAAATCTCCTACTTTGGATATCTCTTCTATTTTGGCCTTTATTTATACTTTATGATTCTCATATAAGAGAACTTGTGCAATATTGAAGCTCATAGGTCTGATTCATTTCAATAATATTACAAACTCAAGGTGAATCCATTTTGCTACAAAGGACTCAAATTTATCCTTCTTTGTAGCAGAGTAATACTCCACTTTGTAAAAATTCTACATTTTCTTCATTCATTAGTTGATAGATATGTAGCTGGCTTCAGCATTTAGCTTTTATAAGCTGTGTTGTTTATAAACATGGCTGTGCATGTATTTTTACTGTTACATAATGACTTTAATTCTTTCTGGAAGGCACCTGTAAGGGAGATACCTGGTCAAGTAGAAATAGTTCTCTTATTTAAGGAATCTGTATATTGATTTCCCTAGTGCTCACGACAGTTCATATTCTCACCAACAGTTTATTTTTATTTTTATTTATGTGTGTGTGTGTGTGTGTGTGTGTGTGTGTGTGTGTGGCCAGCTCAGCCCACCAGGGGGCAGGGCTGGCTGGCATGTGGTGCTGGGGGATCGAACCGCGGTCCCTTTGCTTTGCCAAGTTTGTTCCAAGTAGGTGCTTTAGACCACTGAGCCATCTCTCCAGCCCCTCACCAACAGTTTAGAAGGGTGCCTTTTCTTCCTCAGCCTCTCTAGCATTTGTTATTATTTCATTTCTTTATGATAGCCACTCTTTGCAGAGTAAGATGGAATCTCAGTGTATTCTCAGTTTTTGTTTGTCTGATGGTGTTTTGTGTCTGGATGTCCTGCTAAAATCTCATGTAATTTTAGATGGGACTTTTTCAGAGGTGGTTGAGTCTAGAGTTTGATTGATTCATGGTTCAGTGCTAGGATGAAGGGTGCAGGGATTAAAATAGGTGACTGTTGGATCAGTCCACTGATTAGATTGACACTGCCCTAATCCCCATAGTCTGTATTCAATATGAGGGACAGAAAGAGGTTTGTCTCCCTGCTTCCCATTGTTGCTTTTGCTATTTGCAGCTATGTGCTTTTGCCCCTCTGCTATGAACCACCCTGGCTTGGAGCCAGCCAAGTATGGAATAAAACCTCTGCAAACTGTAAACTAAATAAACATTTCCTCATTTCACTGTGGGTGTCAGGTATCTTGTGTCAGCAATGAGAGACAAGAAATTAAGACAAATGACCAGTGATGCTGAACATTTCTTCATATATTTACTGGTCAGTTTGTACTCTTTCTTTGGAATAACTATTCCTTTCAGGTACCCAGTTTTGAATTAGGTACCTAATATAGCTAAAATAAAATAACCTTCACACAGGTGAGATAGCATTAGCACAGAGGGTCTCAGCTCCCTCTGTGCTGCACCTGGTCACAGTCTGAATGTGAGTGGCCGGGAGGGTTCTCCCTGTGGAAAGTCACTTGCCTGCAGGAAGCAGTGAGGGCTGGGATCCCTCTGAATCTGCATCCTAGTTGTTAGTTGTGCTCGGTGTATTCCTGTTTTCTCTGGATCCAATTGCCCCCATTGATTCTAGGGAAAGGATATGTGGTATATTTTGCCTGATTCCTGGTTCTCCAATTCTCAGGGATTTCTTCTAGGGGCCCCACATTCTTCCACTTCCTCTCTGCCTGGTAGATATCATGGTCATTGCTTTGTCTTCCTTTCATAGGTTTTCCTTGCCTGGTTTATGTCCAGACCTCTGTCTTTAGTGTGGTTCACTGTCTGCCTGCAGGGGCCTGCCTCTCTCAGCACCAGCTGCAGCACCTTGGGCTGCTCCT
Organism: Octodon degus; assembly: GCF_000260255.1. NCBI lineage: Eukaryota > Metazoa > Chordata > Mammalia > Rodentia > Octodontidae > Octodon > Octodon degus. The sequence goes on along the minus strand of NW_004524631.1, from coordinate 283,706 downwards.
AGGCTTGGCAGAGGGTCTGCTTTGTGACTACATGGTGTGGGCAAAGACCCTACACTATCTAGGCCTTTTTAATATTTGGTAAATCAACAGACGAGTTCTTGATCTGTCCTGGCTCTGCTGGATTGCCCTCTGACCTGGGCACCAGTTTCTGTATTTCCACTCACAATCCAACCTCTGCTGCCATCCACTTGCCACTCCCCATAGTTTTTTTAAGTCACAGTCTAGAATCACCCTGCCCTTTGCACCCTCAGTTGGGTGGTGCTGCCCTTGCCAGGCAGTCTGCTGGCAGCTGTGGGTAGTGGAGGACATGTGCAAGCACAGCAATCCTATTGTATCTGATGTGAGTGGGGCATTATTGCTATTCTGCATTGAGCAGACCTGCTCCTGCTGCACAGTTCTGCTGCTCACAGGGACTGTAGCACTTTGTTTTCAGGACAGGTGCCTAATGTTTTGCTTCACCCTGTTCTTTTGCCTTTGGCTTCTCTGAGTCCCCTCGTTGGGTGTGTTTCACTCTCTGTACCCTCTGAGGAGGTCAGAGTGGCTGTGAGTTTACTCCATCTGCCAGCCCAACGCTGAAGGGCCGGCTTCTTACCACAGTCCAGTCCTTTCCTAAGATGGCGCCAATGTCAGGCCCGGCGTGGAGCATAGGCTGTCATGATCCAGGAGTCCTCACCTTCCCTCCATACTCCACAGACAATATTTTAGTCCAGCTACATTTTCTTTCAGTTTTTCTCTTCTCTTAGATTGCATTTTTCACCTGTCTGATTCTTTTCAATGTCATTTTGGAGAAATTCACCCTTGTAATATTCCTAAGTAGTTATCTTAATTTTATTTTAAAGATAATACAGACAAGGACTTTAAACTTCTCTGTACAAGTCAAATGATTGTTTTGTTTCTGGTATTTTTAGTTGTAATATAAAGTATTCCATTTTAAAAGCAAGAAATTAGGTAGCTATATTTTCACTACTCTACTTTTCTAGAAAAGTAGAGTTTACTATATGAAGAAAACTACTTTTACTCTACTTTTTCTAGCCCTGAGTTTACTATATGAAGAAAACTAAGTTTTATAGCATAAAGGAATAAATTTAATGTACCTGATATTGCATGATATATGAATTTCTATATTTATCAATTATGTACATAGTCTGCCTTAATTGGCTTTTTGGGGATAGATATTGTAAATAATCCATATTTACATATTTATTTGAAAGATTTAATCATTTTTAAACCTTAGAAATATTGCACAAGGCCATCTTCTTTAAAATCAATGTGATAAAGCGAACAGAGCTCAACAAGTGGTGATAAAATGAGCTCAGAATGCAGACGCGAGCCTGTGTCTGTCGCTGACACTGAAGAGCTTTGTGAGTTTTCTTTTAAATATTTAAAATAAGAGGCCTTTATTTATGCTCTACTTAAAATTCTAACATCAAAATATTTAGATCTTAACTGCACACTTAACATGCCTTCCTTTTCCTTTCCATTTCTCCCAGTTCCTTGATTTAGGTTTTAGTATCTCTGTTCTTTTGAAATATGTCTGATACATAGATGGATTTCGTTAAATCATTGAATGGATGGTGGAACAAATCTGTTAAAAAATAAAACCCACGCCAGTGCAGAAGTGAGCTATGTGGAGATGTTTATGATGATGTACTTATGCAGTGTGAACTCTTTCTCCCGTTGTCCTATTTCCCTGCCCTCATTTTGCAGGTGTAGCCCAAAGGTAGACATTGTACTTCTTGTAGTGAGTTTTATTTCATCAATACTGACCCGAGAAACTAAACAAAAACAAAGAAGTATTTTGTTATATTTAGCTTCATTCTAATGTCAAAATCATTTTTTTTTAATCAACAAGAAAATGTAAGTCTGTGTTAAATACAGGGGGAAATTAAAGAAAGTAAATAATAAGGAAATACACAGCATGACTTCAGTTCTGCCTTCACTACCTGTTATATTTGGCCGAATTTTATTTTTATATGAAAAAATCGCATACTTAGAATGTCATGCCTCACTAAGAAATGCAATATCTATTTCTGTATAATTAAGTTATTAACATTAAATTTATAGGGCTAGAATATAAAAAAATAGGCCTTCATGTGCGCTTTCAGAATTTTTTACTTTAAGGCAAAATTATCTATTTATATAGATGTGTGCTATATATATCATAGATATGAAGACATCTAATGAGCCTGTTAAACACTGAGCACATACTAAATATACACAAATGGGTTATGAAATTTATTGGAAGAGTTAAGGTCTTAGATGTGGTCTGTGCACTTTTAATGCCAGTGCTTTTTGAGCCTCTGGTAGGAAGATGTTTAATCCCACCCTGGACAATTTAGAAATTTAGCATGACTCTGTCTCAGTTATAAACTTAAAGAAAAGAGAGATTGGGGTACAGTCAGTGTCAGGCCTCTTGCTTCAACCCACAGTACTGAAGAACAAAAAGAATTCATGTTCTTACATTATTTTGTTTCACTGAGGATTACAGGGGAGTTATCACAGCATACATGTTCATTACACCTCTGTTCTGTAGAGCACTGCAATGTTGTAAAGATAATACTTGTTGAATTAAAAAATCTAAATAATGAGGCATAAAATTTTCTGAAAAATAAGCACTTTTCAAATGATAAATCATGATTATCTTATAAAATATCAATAATTAATATTAAAAGTCAATAGTATAATATCAACCAGTATCACTATTAAAACATTTTCATGAAGCCAGAAGTACTTGGAATATTGAGGATAAGTTACTTTTCCCAATAGAAGCCATATTTGATTTAGTATCATAAACAAAAAATATGTACATATAATATTAATATATTACACAATCTATTTCCCTTCCCAAGTATATACATTGTGTAGACTTATACTATAAATCTCATGTGTGGTTTTCAGTCAAATTTAATTATAATTTCTATATATTAGAGAATCACTCATTTGTAATTGCTGTTTCCTTCAGTTTAAAATAATGTTAGAATAAATAAGCTCACATGTAGTATGTGAGCTTGAGTCCTTGAAAGTAGGTGTTCAGTGTTGACATACAGTCATCTTTTTTTTTTTTTTTTTAAGTTTGGATTGTGTCGACATTTGTCTTTTTGATATAAAGCACAAAAATAAGAAAGTAATGAATGAGTCTCAATATTGATGCCAAAAGGTATAATCCATCATGGCCCAATGACAGTCGGGTGGTTCACAGTAGCATTGTTGAAGGGCAACTCACGGCTGCAATGATGTTGAAGATGTGTTGCTCAGCCTCATAATTGGCTTAAAAATAGCATTTTGAAAGTTGTTACAAAGGTAAACTAATTCCTTTGAAGACTAAACATGAATTAAATACCACTGTAAATCCTTGCTACTTTAGCTTTTCGTAAGTGAATAAAAATCACTATTAATTCATATTTTGAAATAGGCTTATTTCTCCCATACACCTAAGAATCTTCTAGGTGTTTCTAAATCTTCAACATGTAACTCCTAAAATGTGATTAGTTATCTAAGCTAAGTAGTCTATTATAAGCAAGTGAAGAACCAAAACTCTTGAAATACATACAATAGTCATAACCTAGGATTTGGTTCAAGGAAATCAACAGGGTAAGTAACATCCTAATGTAACATGCCAAAAGAGGTGATAGCAATGTGAAAAATGTTCAGGAGTGTCGCCATGTCATGCATGATAGGATGTTCCCATGGGAAAGATACACAGGGAAGGAAATAGAGTATTTGCTACTGAGTAGGAATTTTAAGAACTCTTCAGAAATGTGATATTTGAAGAATTTAAGGCATTTTAACTGTGTCTTAATGTTAACAAACTTCTCAGAGTGATTTAAAGATCATATTGTTGGTAACAATGTGTGAAAACTGTATATTTTGCTAAAAGAGACAGATTGAGAGATACTTTCAGGAATGAACAACAGGTATGCTACAAAACAGGTCAAGTAGAGTGAAGAGTCGATATTTTTAACAGTACCATCAGAAGCAAAGTTGATATTATTTATTATTTATTATGTAAATTAGGAGTTGATATCAAGAGGCTGATGAGTTTGACACTATACATGTCAGCTGGAGTTCTATGGGACCTCCGGGCAAAGTCATCAACTAGGCAGAAGGACACATGAGTTTGATGGTAGGAAAGACCAAGTAAGGAAGGTACATTTCAATTCATATGTATATATGAATTGAAATGTACCTTTCTGTGAAGCAGAAATGCTTTATATATGTGATACCATGGAAACTGGCAAATGACCTAATTCTGTTTGTGAGCTTCTCTCAAGAAATACCAAGTTATTCATGCTCTCATTGTTTTTCCTAGCTTGTCTTTTGAAAAAAACTGCATTATTTTAAATTATATTGTGTATACAATGTTAGTAAGTATAGGGCTTTAAAAAATATCCTTAGTGAAATTATTCTAATTTCTTTTATTATCTTTAACCAGGATCTTTTTATACAATTATTTGGTTATCACAATATCATAAAGAGAGAGTAGTAGGAATACTATGGTATTTATTGCCATGATGTGTATCAAAAAAGTGTCATAATGGAATTAAACTTCAGAGTAAGGCAATATTGTGTACTACCTAAAAATTAAAGTTAGTAATTCTTTTATAGTTTGTATGCTACAGTATAACAATTGTATTTGCTAACATCTATTTAAATTCTAACTTAATTTTACGGTATGTGAATAAAGATTAATGATAGCAACATTGAACATGAAAGATTTAAATAATTATAATTTTGGCTTTTTATTAATAGTAACTGAATTTAACTGTCAGTCATGCTTCATAGTTAAATAACAATAACATCAAATAATACAGATTTATATTTGTAACATTATTTTAAATATATAGTATTTGAAATACAAATCTGCAGTTTTGTAAAAATATGCCTGTATCAGTATGTTAGTGAAGAATCTTAAAAAATGGTAACTGAAAAGTTATAACAACTGCTAATGTTGTATCTACAAATATAGGTATATTAAAATGTAGAATACTATAGTCTAGCTTAATATGCCACTCAAAGACATAATTTAAAAAAATATAGCTCAATATACTTAAACAAAAAGAAAAAATCTTTTACTTAGATTTTTAGTTTCAAAGGCAAGTTGTTTTTATGATAATAATAGAATTTCAGGTGTATTTCTTTAAATGGTAACAAAATCTATGATTTCTAATCTGAGTGAGAAAATCTGAATGTCTTCCAAGAATCACAAATATTAATGTATTATTTATATAAACATGAAAATATTGCATTCTATTTAAGAAGCTAGTTTGAGTGTATTTTAATTTGTATATGCATTTGAAATTACTCTGAAGATGTAGACTTAAAGCTTTGGTTAAAAATATTTGCAATTTTCCACTATTATATGAAATTATTGGTGCTATACACAAAATGAATCTATATTGATCTACATTCTACATTTTCATGACATGAGAAAACCAGACAGTATCTCAAATATGTATTTTCAGTGCACAAACTGCTTGCATATTGTAGTAAAGAATGTTGGTTGGAACTGCTCTAGGGAGATGATGGCATATTAAAACCAACCCCTTATGTTTTCAAGAGGAAATAGCGAAGTATCCATAAATCTTCATTTATGAAATTGAGAATTGTGTTATGACTATTTTATCTTGTGCCCAGAGAATTTTGTTTTATTATTTTTAATATACAGAACAAATATTACAGTTTAAAAAGGCATGCCTTATACTATCTGTTCTTCTGTTTTTATTAAAGGTGTGTTATAGAATATGAAATTTTCAAAATTTGACTCTTTTTAAACGAACGTTAATATTAACATAGATATTTTGCCTAATGCTACAGTATATTGAAAGAGTTATTACTGAGTATTAAGATAAGAGAGGATAGAAATCCAGTTATTTTCCAAAAAGACATTTTTAAATTCATGTAAAAATGTATACATAAAGATTGACTTTAACATACATTTGTAACTATATTCATCTATTAGTCACAATAGCCAAAATAAGCATATGTAATCATCTATAAATATTGCAACAATTTCTTAAAGACACAATGAAAGTATTTCAGGAGATTTTCACATCTATTCAGGAATAGCCACATTCCATGAGGTAATACTTTTGTAAAAGTTGAGTTTTTTATACTCCAAATGTAAGCCCTTATTTTAGAGTTCACTTGTGATGTTGAAATGAATTTTTGTTAATTTCTATATTTTTTTCCTTACTTTGAAGGAAAACTATCTTTTCATACCATGCTAAGATATTACCATATTTAAATGTTATAGAAGTCACAGGCAAAAATCAAAATAATGAATAAATAATAGATTAACCCAAAGTAGTATATAAAATATTCTTTCAAAAAGTACTATTAAAAAAACCATGTGTATAATGAAATGATTTAAAAGTTGCAAGTATCATCTATTAAAAGAAGAAAATTAATACAAGACAGTATATCTTGGAAAAATCAGAACAGTCTTTGGGAATGTTGTAGCACTCTCTGTCT
>NW_004524631.1:258743-275225 GCF_000260255.1 Octodon degus | reverse complement strand
TAGGTCCTGTCTTCCTAGTTTCTAAAGAAGTCTAAGTGCTATTTTGTTGGGGTTCTTTTACTATTTTCTTTACTATAATTTGGTCTTTGCATTTGATAGTTTAATATGAAAAATATTCAAACTGTAACTTGTTATTGGGATATAATAGACCCATTTGAACATGGTAAAAATTTTTGAAGAGTTCACAGTGATAGGTATTTGAGTGTCAAATTAATATAGTCTCAAAATAAAACTTTTTATGATATTAGTACAGTTTTAGAAACCGAGTAAGTGAATTTGAAGAAATTAAACAAAATTGTGTTTAAAATATATCATGAAGCAAACACCATTTACATTGTTCCAGCTAGGGTTTATTTATTAATATGTTTAAGCCCCTTTCACTTTGCAAAATTAAAGTTTTGGGTTTCGGTAATTTAAAATTAAAGTGGCCTTAAGTCATTCAGTAGAAGTTCAAAGAGTGATGATCTGCATTCTAAAATAAAACAGGAATAAGTGATCATAGTTCTATCTCCAAATCTTTAAAAGATATTCTCATATTCTTACTACTTTGTAAGAAAGCAAATAATATGAACTTTTTTTTGTATGTGGCCACGTCAGCCCACCCTGAGGGTGGGGCTGGTTGGCATATGGTTTGGAGACCAAACTGGGGTCCCTGAGCTTGCCTAAGCAGGTGCTTTAGACCACTGAGCTATCTTGCTTGCCCCTAATATGGCCATTTTAAAGACTTTTTCTTCCATAGTTCACAAAGATAGAAATCACTTAGAATTGTTTACAATTAACAATAAGCCATATACAATCTTATTGAATTAAGATAAAGAAATTGCTTTAAAAAATAAGGGAATTGTTTTGAGTTGTTCCTTTGAAGAATTACAATAGACATTCTTTTGGAGAGATTGAAGTACAGCTCCAGAACTATCATGTTTTAGTCTCAGCTCTGTCTTCCTCTATGTTGAACAATTTGCCAGCACAATTTCTTCCTAGTAGAAAACTGTCAACAATTCGTGGATATAATTCTATCAAATCAAGAGAAGGCCTCTCCTCTGCTGATTTTCTCAAAACAGCAATGATGCTGACTGTAAGAAAGGCCCAGCAAAGCTGTCCTCTATCTTAGTGGTCTCCACCACTATTTTTGAACAATTGTTTATAACCAGAAAAATAGCCCCACTAACTGAATTAGGCTGCCGTGGCATAGATGAATCATTGAAGCAAAAAAGACTAAAGTTGCTGTGATTAACTTAGGACAGTCCTCCTCTCTGGTGAAATGGGACTCATTTCATTCCCCGGTGTGGCTCATCCAAAATGGTGTGAGGTGCAGAGTAACAATGATTGTTGCATAGACAGCCACTGAATCTGATACCAGTCATAATATGTATTTTTTGTTCTCAAAAGTTTAAGAGTCTCTTGGAAAATGCAAAACCTTGCTCAATAATTGGAGATATTTATGATACCAGGTTAGTGTATATTCTGATATGTTTAATCATTATAATCCCTTGCAAGAGAGCATTTTAAAAGGAGTATAATGGAGTCTGAAAAGTATTCATAAGAACGAATTTAGTTAGCTGCGTTTATTCCCAGAGCTACAGAGCATTTTATGAAGTATTAAATAGACTTAAGAAATCTTATAAAAACTTATTGTATTTATCAAGCAACTGTCTCTTCCTGCTCCTTTGGTAGACATTTAACATAATCACAATATTCATTCTGAGATTCAGAGTCATTCTCAGTGTATCACTTTAGACTGCCTCTATGAATTGATTGGTTTTGACATATCAGAAAAGCCTGTTTGGCAGTTTGGATCTAAAATGCTCATCAGTTACAACCCTCTGCCTTTATGGAGCCGAGCGACCCTTAGAAACAAGCAATCACTGATTTAAGAGACTCTACTGATGCAAAGAGCTCTTTGAACACATGCACTAACAAGAATAGCTAATAAATGATATTTTGGATTAGCAACTTACATGAAAATGTATGACAATGTTAAAAATAGTAAATATTTTAAGACACACTGTCTTTCTGCTCTACGAGGACTATTGTGCCAGTTTCAGAAATATTTTTGAGCATGCTATTGTAGTTAGAAGGATATATAATATTTTATTTCATTTCTTAGGATGTCATGTTTAATTCATTTTACAGATGAAGTTGTAATTGTCTTATAGCTACCACTATGTTTCTACTTCAGTGTTCATAAAATTTGACCAATAAACCACAATAAGCAATGCAATGAGTTAGGAATACAGATATTGAAACACTATATGCACTAAATACCCTCCAACATAGGTATAAGCATTTATTCATGCCCCAATTTAATTTCTCATGTACCAGTTTGAAATATGTTTGTGGAAATTTGTCATATAATAGGACTCTTACTGATCTACTAAGTTAAATTTTGAGATTCTTGATTCAGTAATAGTTTCTAAAGCCATATTTCAGTAATATTTCTAAAGTAATAGTTTCTATGTATTATCTGGCTTTCTGTTAATATTACAAAACAACAGATACCATTGGCATTTAAAAAGAAAAAGCTTCACTTTGAATCACAAATTTTGGACTTTCAATGTATGGTAGATTTGCCTTGCTATTTTGGGTATGTGGTAAGGGAGTAAGTATATAGAGTGGTAGCATTTGATGAAGTGAAAGCCACTTGCCTCTTGGCTGGGGACAAAAGAGACGGGAAAAGACCAGGGTCTCACAATCATTTATGAGGGCACATAACATATAAAGAATGGAGAAAGGGATGAGAAATATGTGGCACTTGAATTCATTGAGAAGAGGGTAACGTATTCCAGAAAATTTCAACATGCATAGCAAACATGGAAGAAAGAGTATTTTTTAAAAAGTACATGAGTGAACAGCACATTTGAACATTTAATGTATATTTATTATCTTAAATCATAGAAAATTTTGTTAATGTAATAGTCACAACTCCTTAATGCCATCCAATTTATGTGCTATAATGATAGTTATATGATCCAAATGACTGACGAATTATTAGGGCAGTGGAAAACAAGGATGTATTTTATGATTTTTTTCCCCCACCTTATCCTTATCCTCTTAGTTCCTCACCACAGATCTGGAAAGAAGACTCAGACGTCCTTCCTAAGGTGCTTCACTGTCCTCTTCATTCTCATCCTCTGGGGGACCATAGGGGAAAGTCAAGCTACCACTTTTAGGAAATAATGACAGAGAGTGAGTCACATGTAGAAAGTGTGACCACCTATCTAGACATTGTTTCTTAAATTTTAATTGTTTACACATCATGGTTTACTTTTTAATTGGTAGCACAGAATACATTACACAGGTCAATTTTTGTTGTTACTGTGTTTACATACCTATTTTTACTATTAAATTAGCAATGCTTTATCTTCAAAATGAATTTGATAATTTTTACTAAAAATTTATACATAGATTAAAATAGGTATGGAGAATTTAAATATAAGAATCTGGACATATTTATGCATTTGGTTATTTTTCTGAAGAGTCCACTCACAGCTGGGCCTGTTTTTCAGTTTTAGAAATTTGTTTAGCCTGCACAAGACTCTGAGAATGATACTTAGAATTGAAAAAGAAAAAAGTTTCATTTGAACAAATACCTTAACTGAGAATAATGATAAAATATTCACTAAGCCAACCTCTAATTATTTAGGCAAATATACTGGTTTTGTTTTGTCTTGTACATACTTTACCCTAGTAGATTACAGTTTCTAGATTGAAATTGATTCCTTTTGGCCCATCTCTTTAATGCCCTCTACATGCCTACGGGTGACTTTCATTGATCAGTCATCCTTGTGGTTTGTTCAATGTTGTACTAAATAACTAAAATGTCATTCTGTGAAGATCTATTTCTTGGCAGGTATTTTGTCCCAGTTTGAGCTATAGACTAGGGCATCATGTTTGTATTAATGCAGCTGCAATTTGGGGTCACACTGTAAGAAGGCTTATGCCCTGCATGGTACTTCTCTTAACAACAGTTGGACTTGTTGAATATCTATGTTATCTGCTCCTATTGGCTTAACTATCAAGCTGGCTTCTGCTCCTATCCATTTTTCCAAAAGGTTTAGTCATACATTTGATTTATTTTGAAACATGAAGAGAATAGCAAACCTTTTGTGGTCGATGAACTGAATTTTCTTTTTTTACTTATTTATTTATTTATTTATTTATTTTTTTGTCAAATAGGATTTCACTTCTTGTATGTTTTTAACTCCCCTTGATTTAAAATCTTGAATATGAATACAAGGTTTGCATAGAATAACAATCTATTTGTCTGAATATATTTGTTTACAGAAATTTTTCAAAGCAAACAGATGTTTATTGGTTTAAACCTTTCATAAGTCCCCTGGCATAAGTACTTATGGCCACAGGTGGGCTTAGCTTTTAGTGCTGATAGCTAAGTGGTTCCAGATAATGTTAATTCTTTAAATCATGTGTGATAATTCTCTTTCTTATGCTCCTACACCAAATCCATGCCTTGAAGTAAAACAAGGGCATATATTTTGTTAGTTTATTTTGTTTTCAATTTTTCTTTAATCTGTGACAATGTAGTATGTGTAATAGATACCCACATATGGTTTTCCATTATTTTTCTCTGCCTTTGAATGAAGTTGAGTGTCTAAATATTTGTATTGCTAATTGGGTTTTCTGATTTTCTGCACGTAAGGTAAGCTTTTTACATGCCAGTTAAAGTAAATTTTTTGAAATTGAATTATTTGTTTTTCTTAGTTCACAGATATGATGTTTTGGTAGGTCATGTGTCTTAAAAATATCTTCTATCAGATTTTTCACTTTTTTTAGCTTTTATGTCTTTTAGCTTTTATGTCAATCAAGACATAAAAGCTCTACATTTGAGCATGATGTTGTTTACCAGTCTTTTGTATTGTGTGCTTGCACGATATTAGTTCCCTCCCTGAAAAATATTAATATTCTCCTATGAATCTTCATAAGTTCTCTACATATGTTTAAATATTCAGGATACCATAATGACTATTATAATGATATTGATGATCACTATATTACTATAATGCTTTGTTTCAAGGAATAATTTCCAGTTTTCACCTTGTGCTTTGAGAATTACATCCTCCCTCAGTGATTATGCAGTAAAGTAGCATTCTCATCAAGTTTATCTAATAGATATATAGATTTGTTTCAGGGCTTCTGATTCTATTATTTATGCTATTTTTATACCTATTTTCAAACATAATACTGTTTTAGCCCATAACTTTAAAATATGGCTGTCTATATGATAGTTCATGATTTCTTATGTATTTTGGGGATAATCTTGAGTTCTCTTGCCACTGGAATTTTCAGATAAATTTAATAATTAGTCTTTAGATACACAGAAAAAAAGCCTTTCTGAATACCGATGTAAGTTAAAGTCAATATATAATTGTAGAGCAAATACTTGCTTGAGCTAATGCTGCTGAATTTTTTCATTGCTTGCAGCAAACACAAGGGTTTAATAGCAGACTAAGTAATTTAAAATTCTAGATTTTAAATCAGTTTAGTGTAGAAGGTATCTTTTCATATCATCATTTAAAACTCAAGATAGCTAACTGTCAGGATTCCAGCAAGTTATTTTGTCTTTAATTCCCATTAATTCAAATCAAAGAAAAAGAAACTCGGTCATTGCCTCTGTGTGATATTGAACAACATACAAGAAAGCATTTTCCCAGGATTTTAGTGTACAATCACGTTTTATATATGAAAACAAAAACAAATAAATAATAAACCACTAGATAACACAAGATATGTGCTTTACTAAGCACAGTTTAGGTGATGATAGTGGATTAGTTCATAGGTTAGTGTATTAGTTCATAGGTTAGTGTATTAGTTCATAGGTTAATGTATTAGTTCATAGGCTAGTGTATTAGTTCATAGGTTAATGTATTAGTTCATAGGTTAGTGTATTAGTTCATAGGTTATATGTATTAGTTCATAGGTATATGTATTAGTTCATAGGTTAGTATATTAGTTCATAGGTTAGTGTATTAGTTCATAGGCTATGTGTATTGGTTCATAGGTTAGTGTATTAGTTCATAGGTTAATGTATTAGTTCATAGGTTAGTATATTAGTTCATAGGTTATGACATTGAACAAAAGCAGAATTGTTAATTACCTTCTCAGAGCATGTACACAGAACATGTGTGAACATGTGTGAACACAAAGCTTTCTAAGAGTCTGAGTGCCAGTGGCCTATTAGAGCTGTAGGAGATTATATCTGCAATGGGATATCTGGAAATATTTCCAGGAAAAGTGGTTTCTGAATTTTGAACTAAAGTGTATATAAGAATTCTCTAGTTCAAAAGAAAAAGTGAAAGAGAAAGAATCATCAAATAAATATGTACAACTAAAGTTTCAATGGTATACAGTATAACAATTGTTAATGTTATTTCTTATTATTGGACTTTGAAACTGTGTTCTATTTTTCATAAAATAATAAACATAGCCTCTAACTAGGAAATGAAAGAAGGTTTTTTTCTCTGGAAAGCAGAGCAAGAGTGATGGTGATTTGACTTGGACTGAAGAGGAAGGCCTGGTTAGTTCATAAAATAGGGCCTCAGGATACATCACATTGTTTGAGAAAGAAAAGACATTTTCAGGACAGTACGAAAAGATTTTCAAAAGTCAACAGCATGGGGCTTTGCAAAATCAATACATAACATTCTTTGGAATAGATAATGATGACTGATTCTATTGATTTTCATTTGGCAGTAAACAGTGCCAGCCAGTAGTGCTGACATGTCCAAGTACTAATTAGTTCAGTGGTTTGACAAAGATTAAATTTAAAAGTAGAAGAAAGATGTAGAAAAAGAAAATCTAATATAAAATAATAATTGTGAATTTATAAAACCTTAAAACTTGATGTCTGCCTTTAATTTATATGTATTTAGAAAGATATATATTTATATATTTCTTTTCTCCTTTTATACATTTTAGTTTGTTTTACATATTTTAGGGTTAAAAAAAATAAATGCTGGGCTGGTGTCATACCTTAGTGATCTAAAGTGCCTGCTTAGGCAAGCTTAGGCAGGCTCAGGGGACTGCAGTTTGATCCTCGGAACCACATGCTGCGCCAGCCCTGCCCTCAGGATGGCTGAGCCAGGCAAAAAAAAAAAAAAGCTAATTGTAATGGCTATTGTGGAACATGATGTTTAAAGACTTAGATTCAATATGGAGGTGTAGCTGTCACAATTACTATTTAAACATCAGTATTAATATTTAAACTGGGCCAGGCAAATAGCTCAATAGGTTAAAGTGCCTGCAAGCAGGCACAGGGGCCAGGGGTTTGATCCCTAGGCCTGCTGTGCGGGCCTCGCCCCTGGGGCATGCTGAAAAGGCAATTGAAGCTGGGTGTGGTGGCATGCACTTGTAATCCTAGCTCTTGGAGGCTGTAAACAGGCCAAACACTCTGAATCTGATCTAGTAGTGAGACCCTGATCACCTTGTAGACCCTTTCCTAAGAATACTATCTATCTATCTATCTATCTATCTATCTATCTATCTATCTATCTATAAAAACATATTGTCAGATGTGATAACATATGCCTGTAATTCTAGTACTTTGGGAAGCTGTGGAAGGGTCATTCAAAGTTTGGGTTCAATCGGAAACTTAGAAAATTAGGAAGACCTTGTCTCAAATAAGCAAACAAACAAAAAGGCTGAAAATGTAACTCAATACAAAGTCCCTGGGGTTTTACTTCCAGTACCACAAAATGCTGCTGCTGCTGCTGCTGCTACTACTACTACTATTACTACTACTACTACTACTACTAATAATAATAATAATGATAATAACAAAAATAATAATAATGGTGTTCCTGAGTACACACAGTATCACATGTACTAAAATTATCAACACATAATTGTTCATCTAATTATCTACTTTATTTTCAAAGTTTTAAAATTGTGTTTCTTATAATTTTGGTGGCTGTTTTCTCCAAACCCAGATACAGTACACAGTTTCACATTGCATTCTTCTCAGCTTTTTTCAGTAGCCTTCTCAATTTTTTTTAACAACACTGGTCTGTTGAAGAGAAGGGGCTAATCATCCAAACATTAATTTAACTGTCCAGAGTTGTTCTGTCTTTTATCTAACTCATGCAGACCTGAAATGAAGTTCAAAGTCAGATTCCATTAATATTAAGCATTTTGGTAACAGTACAATGTAGATAACTTTGTCATATAGCATCCCCTTACCTGGTTGACATACTTTTAGTGTAAATAAGATTGACCACTGGATGAATTTACTATCATTCTGATCTTGCTATTTCATGTTTGTATTCATTCTTGTATGCCACTACTTCATTACACTCACTTCCCCATTATAATTGTCATGAAATATTAGGCTATACTGCACTAACAAATTATCCAAACTCTCAGGGACACTTGTTTGCTTTAAATGACAATCATTTTTAACACAAAATCTGAAATGCCTATTTTTATGATGACTCAATTACATCTTTATAGTAGACTTTCTTTCCAATCAGCAAGGCAAGAATGGACAAAATGAAAAAGTACCCATACACCATGTCTCTTAAATATTTCTGTCTATAAGTGACACATCTGCACTGTTCATGCTATAGACCAAACAAATAACATGGCTATGTCTAAGTTCAAGGAGCAAGAGGATGCACTAATACCATGCATTCTTGGAAGGGGAGCGACAGAAATAGTGCTGAATAGCCTACAACACATTTATTAAGCATTTACTCAGTAGTTTTAATGCTAAGTTAAAATTACCAAAATCTCTACTTTTATTAAAATTTTGAGTTGATGATTTTACAATTTTATTTATTTTCCTGCATGTAATAGTAGATATTTTTTGTGAGATATTCTTTTGTATTAGAGTATGGGTGTTTCTGAGATACAATTTCTACAGAAAGTCAGATGCATATGTAATTATTTTTCTGTGCTTGATCTTTGCCAAAAGGCTGAGAAGTGATGTTATTATTTTTTTCTGTAGTAGTATCTTTATGCATTTGGGTTTACAGCTACTTTAAATGGTAAGAAAAATAAGTGTTTTGGATTTTCATTCAAGTGTTTTTATTTGTTAAAATTTCCAAACATGGATGTCTAGTCATACGATCAAAATCTTTCCTGTAAAGTAATTGCTTCAGATTATTTGAATACATTACTAAATCAGAAATTTTGAAAAAGTGTGAATTAAAGATGTCTGTTTATCTTTGCTTACATCCACTTTTCTCAGATAGAATTAGTTTCAACTATTGGGAACTTCTAGTATAAAATGAGGTTAAGTAAAAAATCTCCTGCATTGTTCAATGTGTATGTGCCTTGTAGTTAAGATCTTCTAGTACTTTTCATAATCTCAGGTTTGTTACAGTCAAATAAAAATGATTTTTTCTTGTGTATATAACTTTTAGGAACTTTTTATATTATAGAAAAAAATCCTGTTGAATTAAGTAAACTAATTTAAAATAAGATTTATTTTTGAATTTTATAGCAAGATATTATAGTTGTTTATATTGTTTTCTATATTTTTAATAGACTTTAGACTTCTGTATCTTTAATAGACATTCAAAAATAATTAGAAATAACTTATAATTCCTTCTACAGAAACAATACTCATGGTTCTGAATTACTAATAACATTGCAAACATGTATTAATTTTTAAAATAATTTTATTGAGAAATAGCAATGAGACAATGTTAAAACCAATTAGTAAGACAGTTTCAATAATTAATATATTGCACATTGTTGTCTTCATAGTGGTTATTCATAGTACAAGATGCAGACATGATATCCTGTCCAAACACCACTAGTACAAATCTTTCTTCTCACTGAATTAAGACAAAGTAGTTGTATGTCTATCCTATTTTGTATATACAGATACAAAATGGTCCTTCATTTGTATCCGCTTGTTTTCTTTAGTCCTGTCAGAGATGGGTATTCCATTGCCTTTTAAATATTGTAGGTTCATGAATTCAGCATAATAATCCAATATAGTCCAGTATTCTGTAATAGTAGTGGGTTATCCATAGGACTGGCAATGTCAGAAGTTGCAAACATGTATTAATAAAAAAGAAATTGTTTCTAGAAGTCCGATATAATATAAAAGAGTATTATATAAACTCCAAAATGAACTTTTATGTAAAATGTCAGGAAATTATATTGATTTAACTGACTAGTCAAAAGTTCTGAATTTAGATGTAGGTGTCTACAAATTTCTTTAAGGCCACTGTATTCAGATATCCTCCTGCTTTTGTGTTTATGATGATTTAATTGGCTTTAACTGTCAGATTACAGAATTTAATATGCTTTAATTTTCAGTGGTTTCTTAAGAGGACTAAGAAGTTTAACCATAAATGATTTGTCTGGCTTATAATCTAGTGAGCAGTTTTGTTTGATACACTTGCTACTTAAGCTTCTGGGTAACTGAGAGATTCCAAATAATATTTGTAAAGGGCTTTACACCTGGAGCCCTGTGTAAACACAAGAGCTGTGTGGGTACAGCGCACCTCAGCAGCAGTTACACTGGTGTCCACAGAGGACTTTTTTGACAGTTACTATGGCATCATAGCAAAAAGAAAGTCTCTCGCCAGCAGCTCTCATTGCTTGTGCTTGTTAGTGCTTTGTATTTATTGTCTATGGATTTTCCTTGGAGCAATCAGAAGCAAAGCAATTACTTCACACTGGTGATTTGGTCTAGATGTGGTGTACCCCCAGAAAAACTTTGTAATAACATTCAACACAAAGTGGTGAGCACAAACACCATGCTTACTCTTTCCAGGCTACCTCAAGCTAACTTGTCATATCCCAGTTCACATGACTGTAGACTCAGTAGTTTTGCTCTCAGTACTTTTCTGGATGCTAGCATGGTTGATCCTTGAGGCAGGGGGACAGTGAGTGTCCTAATTTCCTCCTTATCTTCTCTTTGCTTTCTCTGTGGTATGAGAGTGAAATGACTGAGGTATGACACTGTGCAATGCCAGCTTCTCTCTTTTCACTATTTCCCCTCAGATTTCTCATCTGCAAGAAGTGGGCATAAAATTCAGACATAGCAGGAGGAGGGTTCACTAGGTAATTAAATTTTATAAGACAATATACGATGCATGAAAGCTCATGGGATGATTGTACCCAATAGATAAAAAGTATTTTAAAAGCTAGGCATTATTCATATGTAAAATATACAAACTAAATGAGAATTTGTAGCCACTGCATTTTGGCAAAAATTCAAAGACAGCATTCTGTAATGCAGAGAATTGTTGTGATTCCATATTTTAATTTTTATTAAATTATAAAGAACACATTACTTTTGAATATGTGCCCATATCACATATATTTTAAACTTTTATACTTTGCCAACAAATGCTTCCAAACAGAATATTTACTTCAACTGGCATTTTAATTATACTCTCAGATATCTAGTCCAATTCATGTATACTCCAGAGAACTTTCCTTAGATCCAAATACTTTATATTTCAAAAACATCATTTCTAAGCCTTATTGCATCTCATGAAAGCAGTACAACTAAAAATAAATATTCTTTTCTTCTATGAATTCCAATTCCAAAAATAATAAAGTTAAGCTTTATTTTTTCTGAAAGAAGCAAAAAATTATTTGCCTTTGGATCACTTATCTTCTCTACTCATATCTTTAGTTGTCTCTTTTGGAAACTAATTACAAATATTTAATTCAGGAATAAAAAATAAGTGTTTTAATGCTGGTGAGTACATCTGTCCTGCCAAAGGCAGTTTCTACTGGCTACACAGTTAATTCTTTTGGCAGAACCTTGATTCTTATTGTTTATTAGTGAGTCAGATGTCTGTGAGAACAAGATAATTTATACAAATGTCTACAGATGGACCACAATTGGAGATGTGACATCAGCAATTTGTCGTATAGCATTTAATTCACTGTATTCTAGTGTTACCTCCTCAATACAGAACTGCATACAGTATTATTAGTAACATGAAAGAGCTTTGTGGAAGAAATATGACCTGAAAAGCTGACTTACACTGCAGAGGAAGTTTCAGACTCCAAGCCTTCACCAGTTTTATCAAACCTTCAGTGAAGAAAGATTTATTTTTCCTGACTTATAATGCTGCTACATTCTCAGCAGAATATGTTGTTTTACTGTAGCCTGCTTGGGCTACCATAACAAAATAACACAGATTAAGTAGCTCAATCAACAGAAATGTATTTCCCAGAATCCTAGAAGCTGGAAGCCCCAAGCTTAAGCGGCAAAGGGGTAGTATCTGTTGAGTGCAGATTTAGCTGGAACTGTAGATAGCCATGCTCTTGTTGAATGCCCAGATGGTCTTTTGTCAGTTTGTGTGCAGGGGAGAGGAAGAGACAGAGACAGACAGTAAATAGGATGATAATCCTATCAAAGTAAAGCCTCTACCTTTAGGTCCTTGTTTAGCCATCATTATTTCCTCTAGAAATTCCATCTCCGTAGATGGACAGTAAGGGTATTAACATGAATTTTGAGGGAAAAGGAAAATTCAATTAATGTTTTCTGGCACTGAAATTTTTGAGATGCTTTTATTTCTTATGACATAGAAATTTTATATATTCCACTCCAAAATAAAAATTCTGTCTGAATATAAAATGGTTCATCAACTTGAGGAATCAGTCTGGAAGTTTACTAAAAAGCAAA
This sequence comes from Octodon degus, assembly GCF_000260255.1. Lineage (NCBI taxonomy): Eukaryota > Metazoa > Chordata > Mammalia > Rodentia > Octodontidae > Octodon > Octodon degus. Next base: position 262,609 of record NW_004524631.1, on the reverse strand, counting down.
TGCAGCTTAGTCTTATTCTATGATCTAATGCAAGATATGTTCCATGAATATATTCCATGAATATATCTAAGAAACATAGAACCATATCCACAGAAATATATGAGCATAGATATTTGAAACAGCATTTTTCAGATTAGCCCTACACTCAATCCTGTTGAGATGGTCTATTAATTTTGCATGTGAATGTAGAAGTTTTCCATACAAATAAGTACTAGTCCCATGGGATCCTGGAGTTTCAATGATAAAATGAATTGTTGCAATATACTAGGGTAATAATATGGCATTGCTCCCATTTTCCATCTTCCAATTTGCAGAAAAAATTCTAGACATGACTTTATATGTTAATGTAGATCTACTATATTTGATATGTACATGGGATTTGTTTCATGTTCCACACTTAGCAATATGAATACTTTATATCTTGTAGCTATAGATGAGTAAAAATATTTTGTCATATGAAGTTAGAGTTTTAGACTTAAAACTCAGGAAGATCCATGAATTAGAATGTTCATAAATGCCATAAATCATTTGTATCAAAATTAGTAAAGAAGTTCATAGTCAGACTCGTGATATTCTTACTATTGAGAACTGGTGGAAAAGGAAAAGTGAAAAGTCATTTGGGAGTGTATCCCTGGATTCATTACACATATTCATATGCATTATAATGGCTGTTAGCTGGAAGGTACCAAACAATGCAAAATTTTATAGCTATAATACTTGTGTGATTTTTCTGTATGGTGAACACACATGCTATTAAAGTCTTGGGTTCACAATAGGTACTCTGTACCTGCTGAAAGTGATTGTGAAAATCACTAGCAAATTGCTTTTGAAAATCTCAGAAACATTCATCAGCAACTGAAATTTTCTCCCACCCCTAAAATGTGGGCAAATACTTCAGAGTTAAGTATTAGGAAGTGAAGGGCAATGCAGTGGTACTTAGAGAACAGCAGCCTTAAACTACTTCAGAGTGCCAGATGAGTGTACCATCTTGTTTTAGCGTGCATGATTTTCCCATTTGACATTTTCAAGGTTTGGTCGAAGTCAGTTTTAGATACTGGAATTTGAAGTTGTTTGCTTGTTGAAGGCAAATTAATTTTAAAACAAAAGCAGATAATATATCATTTATGTGTTTAAGGTCACATGCTACTTTCATTCTTATGTCCATGAAAAGGAGCTTTTAGAATTATCCACTTTGGTCCTCTAACTTTACATAAGGTAGCTGAAGGGCAGTTTTGAAATGGCTTGTCTAGAGTCATTTGGTTAAAGTTTCTAATTAGTTAATACTGTTGCTGAGTTGCAGCTCTCAAAATGCTGACTTTCAGCCTGGTACGCTCTTAGCCTTTCAATATGTTGTGCCTCTTTTTCTGCCTAAATATTAGATGAGAGTTTTCTTTGCAATAATACCATCTGTAGGCTTGACAGAGACAGACATTGTTCCTCCATTCAAAAGCATAGCAGTGAAATTCAGGAACATTCAAAAAATCTACATAACCCTTTTATATCTAATTCTATATGAAATTACCTCTCACTGAAATGAATGAACATGTTCTGGCAATCATAACTTTCTATTTAATTAAAGTATAATTCATTTATGCTTAGACCCTTCTGCAAATGTATAGTCCTATAAAAGAAGATTTGCTTTTCAAAAGTTCACTGTCAGGAATTTTGTCTGATCCCTCAACCTTTCATTTTTATTTGTGGACAAACTTTACCAACCAAAGAAATTCAGTCTGGAATCCTATTTTTGCCAAGCATATAGCTTTATGCTTAAGGAATGCATTTTTAAAAATATAGAAAAATACTAAGTGAATTATGCCTTTGTAGAAATATGTACTCTTTCCCAAAACTTTACAATGGAAACTAAAACTTGCTAGTCTGATGGCAGTAGTAACCAGAGCTACTAACACTCCTAAGTTAAAATTGGTTTTCTAATTGCAAAGTTTTTCTGAAATATGCTTATCACCTCAGATATATAATCAATATTTTAAATGCTTGTATCTTCTTGCCACCATGATGGCCAAAATACGTGAGCATATTGTATGCCAGATATTAAACTACAAATCTTCATATTTAATTTTTCTTTAACTCTCTTACTGGCCTTGAAGAATGAATGACAATTTCTTGTCTTCTAGTTAGAAAAAAAGATGAATCACGTTGAAGGACCTTATTCAAAGACGTTGGAGCTGGTGTTTCAAAGTGACTTCAGACATTAGTTTCAGAATGCTAGTATTTTTGTATTCCTTTTGTAAGTCACTCTTTCCTGTTTCACTTTAAATTCTACTATAATTCTGGGATTCTAAGATAGATGTTAAGAATGTTGTCTGTATCGATACACTATGTAATTGCTTAAGTGAATAAATATAAGTTCCAAAAAAGCTATTTAATTCCAAATTCAATTACTATAAATTGCAGACTAAAATCCACAGTAGGTCTTCGAATGTAAGACAAATATTTTTAAAAATTACAGAAAATAGTCATCCATTATTGTAAATCACACAATCCTTATCTTTATGTTGTATGCTATCATATTTACTTAGCTTATATTTAAATAAAATGATAGTATTTCTTATAGAAAAAAAGTTTCTACTTAATCCTAATGGAGTTTTGAATAAGAAAAATAACTAAATAAAAAGCAAGTCAGAAAGGAATACTGATGACATTGCTTTAGTTTTCAATTAAGACTTTAGAGTTATTTTCTTTACCAGTCTTGCTAGGTTATAATCAATGACAATGTATGCAACCTAGATATGTGAGAAGGAGATTTTGCTCATTCTCTAAAGACAAAAATTGTGATTCTTTGTAGGAAAGTGAATACTTATAATAAATATCTTGAAACATTTCCCTGTAGTTGGACTATTAGGTTGAGTTAGGTTAACATTTTATAACGTCACCATGACCTCAGAGATACTCTCTAGATAGGCATTGCTGATTTACTGTGGTTGCTATGGATTATGTAATCTAAATGCTATGGTTGCTATGTATTATGAAATGCAAACCACAGGTCCCACAATATAATGTATTCAGAATTTCAAACTCTTTTATGGATAGCTAAATGTTTTACATGAAATATTTCTGATTTTGGAGAATATAATTGATAAATGGTACCCCCTGGTCATTAAGAAAAAATCATTGTTTACTTAGTTGCATTTCTAATGATCCTTTGAACTTCTTTTCGCTGTTCTGTAGAGATTGTGGTTAGATGATATTGAGGAATATAGAAAAAGTAGGTTAGTATGTAAAATAGTAGTGTAGACATGGCCTCTAATAACTTGCCTTCAACCTTGCAGTGCAAGGAACAACATATAACTGGAGATTGTCAAAGGTACTTTTTATTGTTTCATAATTGATCAAGGTATATATTATATTCAATTTGCAAAAAGATAAAAATTCATAGCTGCTAAAATGCTTTGCTACAAAAATTTAATTTTGAAATAATTTAATTTTTTAAATAATTTGAATTGAACATATTATTATCTTTAAACTTATATACAGTATCTACCTTCATTTAGCATCAAAATTGTTAAATGCCATGTTTGAATATGCTACAAATAATTATTTTTGTAAGTCTTATAATTTTTATTTTTATACCTATCCAAAGATACTAGACACATATGCACACACATACACACACACGAACACACACACTTGTTTGTATATTCTAAATTTGTAATGCAAAGGCTAAAGTATGTGGATATTAAAGCTTAGGAAATAAATGTGATCTTGAATCCTATCAAGATCCCTTGGTTATTAGCCATATCGCTTCAGGAAATGTGAAATTCTCAAAATATTTGTTGCTTCTTTATAATTTGGTGATGATATTATCATCATAAGCCTACGAAGACAGAATAGAATACAACAAACATATA
>NW_004524631.1:247701-258643 GCF_000260255.1 Octodon degus | reverse complement strand
TATATATATATTAGTTACAAAGAGCAACAGGGTGGTCAAAATCCATTAAGAACTAGGACTGTGAAGCTCGGTGTCCTTGGTCCTTATTAGGTGCACTGCTTAATTGAGGATGTGCTAGTGGCTGCAAGAAGCTGTAGGGGTGAACTGTGGGTGTGAATAAGGTTCAAGAATTGAGATGCAATGTAGCTTTTAAAAAAACACACAAGAGCAGATCGTGCTTAACCAGCAACCTGACTGTTGTCTGAGTGCAGCTAGTCTGAGTTAGGAGAAATTTGCACAAATCAAGTCCTCAGCTGCCATGTAATATTGCTTAGAGGCACCAGAACTTCACAGGCTGTTTCTTGGTCTTGGGTCTGGCCATTGGCTTAGAGATTAGTCTGTCTTTAAACCAGCCACTGGTCACACCAATAGTCATGTAGGTTTGGACAGACTCAATTTATTTTTGTGCCGATTTATTAATATTAATTATTGCCTATTGTGTACTGCATCAATCTGGTCCTCAGCAATTATCTACAAGTGAAATTGGTTTGAAGAGCATATGAATGACATAGAATAAAAACTCAATAAATGCTAGTATTATATATTTATTAATGAAATGTTTTATATGATTTCTCCCTAAAAGTTAGGTTAGCAATACAAAGAGCATGACTCAAATATTACAAATTCTCAGTGATGATAACATGATTTTTCTAAATGACTCACCATGTTTACACAGAATTTAATAAAAAAATGTTTCTTAGATCTCAAAAGATGTGTCATGTCATCCTCCAGGGCTACTGCAATATACTATAAAATTTTTGTTGTTTCTTGTTAATAAATAGCTATTTTGCATTTTAGCTTCTACTTCTAATTTCCATGAGTTCTAGTGCTTGCTCTTTTAGTTATTGGAATGTTGAATCACTAAAGAACCAATACCATGAGCTCCAGTAATCTCTCTGATAAATCCAATATTTTGCAATTTATAAAAATCAGACATCCAACTTTGTGCAATTGACTTGATTAAATTCAGTATTTGACTTAAAGGAGTCAGTTATTAAGGTCTTTCTTAGAAACTTCATTGTTATTCTTAGAAGTAAATTAAATGAACTCACTACTTTGTAGTTTAACTTGATCTTGAAATTGCTTGTAATCTTGTATTACACAAAGTCTCCAGCCAAAAAAGGAGCTAAATTTTCATGTGTATCACTTGCTCTCATTGTGTTTTAATATTCTGTTAACATAATTATAAGAAAACTGAATCCAGGCTTCAACAACATACTGTTCCAACTGCTGTAACAAAGTACCTTAGACTGTGAATTTATAAACAAAAGAAATTTACTGTTCTCAGTTCTGGAGAATGTAAGGCCCAATTTCGAGACAGCAGCAAATTCAGGGTCTTGTGAAGAACCCCCTTCTGCTTTTAAAATAATGCCTTCTTGATGTGTCTTCACATGGAAGAGGGACAAACATAGAAATTTTGAAATAACATAATCATTTAAACTGTAGCACTGTCAATGGCCAGCCCAGGTTGTGCGTGGTACATTTTTATATTAAGACAACGTTCAGTGGTCTTCTTATGATCACTGAAAATATTTCCCCAGATACTATCATAGACACTTAAGGAATATCCACACTGATTTCCATAGTGACTAAACTATAGTCTACATTCTCACCAGCAGTGGAGAAGGGTTTCTTTTCTCCCACAGCCCCTCCAGCATTTGTTATTAGCTGATTTTGTCACAACAGCCATTCTTTCTGGGATGAGATGGTATCTCAATGTTGTATTAGTTTGCATTTCTCAAATAGCCAGTGCTGTGGAACATTTTTTCATGTATTTATGTACCACTTGTATTTCTTCCTCTGAGAAGTGTGTACTCATCTCACGTGCCCATTTTTTGATTGGGTCTTTAAATTTTAAGGACCATTTTTTAAAAAATTCTTTATATAATTTAGATAGAAGTCCCTTGTTTGAGTGATTGTTGGTTACATTTTTTTTCCAATTTGTGGGTTGTGTTTTTACTGTTGGTGATTTCTTTTGACATGCAGAAACTTCTCAGTAAGAGGAGGTCCCAGTTGTTGATCCTTGGCAGTATTTCCCATGCTGTTTGGTTTTTGTTCATGAACTATCTGACTACTCCTATGTCTTCAAATATTTACCTGCATTCTCTTCCAGGAGATATAGTATTTCTGTTTTAATGTTTAGAGCTTTAATCCATTTTGACTTTAGGTTAGTGCATGGCAATAGACCCAGGTCTAGTTTTAGTTTTCAGTATGTGGAGAGCCAGTTTTTTCCAGCACCATTTGTTAAAGATGCTGTCTTTCTTAAAACGTTCAAACAAGATGATGTATCTTCACTTGGGGAGAGAAATACATTGCAGAAATAACTATAATAGCAACAAATAGAAATAAATATCATAGATTTTTATAATCATTTTGATATAAAGACGATCAGCATTAAAAAGACAATATTTTTATTTTCTCTTTATCTCTACTTATCTATCAGTCTCTTTATGTCAGAGACAAGGGTATAAGTAACCAGGGCAATAATGGGAATATACACTTCCGCTAGTCTTCGTGTAATACCAGAATCAACTTTTATAATTAACAGAGTAAATTACTATTCTTAACCCATAACTTTGCTTTTATTTGAAAAAAACCTTAATAATCATTATGAAAAATTATTTTACCAGTTATCAGAGAATGATACAAGACTAAATAAAAATCCTTTAGTAAGTATCCAATGCATTAGAAACTTGATATACTTGAGATAAAGTTTATTTATTTATTTTATTTTATTTTTTCTGTGTTTTTAGGGAAGGGTCTAGAGGGTGTTCAGGGTCCCACTACTAGATCAGACTTGTAGTGATCTGCCTGTTTACAGCCTCCTGTTTACAGTGCTGGGATTACAGGCATGCATCACCACGCATAGTCTCAATTGCCCTCTCAGCATGCCCCAGGGGTGGGGCCGGCATGGCAGGCCTGGGGATCGAACCCCTAACCCCTGTGCCTGTTTACAGGTGCTTTAATCTGCTGAGCTATTTGGCCAGCCCAAAGTTTACATTATTTTAAAGTTATGATTATCACAAAATGGAAAAGCTTAGTTTAGATTTGCTAAGGTAATTATTAAATCTGAACTATACTTAGAATAAGATCTATCTGCGAAAAACAAAACAGGGGATATAGAAATTTAAAATTTGTTAAGATGGAAAAAAGAAGAACAATTCTGAACAATGTATCAATGTTTTCCGCCTTAAATCTGTTACAGCATTTTGTGGTAGCTCCTATTTTGTTTTTCAAATCACTCATGCTTCTAATTATATCTTTGTGCATCAACATTAATTCACTAGTACTAATTATGCTAGTTTATTGTAAGATTTACTTTTTAGGCTGTAGAGAATACAATATTGGCTAGCAGTGGGTTTGGCAAAGCACTGAAGTTTTGAAAATCACAGGATTTTCTCAAAAATTTTTGCATTTCCTTGGCTTGAGATTTTTTTTTTTGGCATGTGTATGTAATATTTAATACTCTATTTCTTGAAGTCAAATTAATGTTTTCATTAGGAGGTATCAAATATACAGCTTTTAAAAAATTGTTTATATTTCTAGTGAATAGAACATTGTCTTATTTCTTTGCATAGTATAGACATTTGCTAAAAAAGATTCCAAATAAATTATTGATACTGTTTAAAAGTATTTTCCACCCAGCAATTTTTATATAAAAATGAGAACACAAAACATCTCCAAATTTGAATGAGTTTTCGAAACATCTAAAACTTAAATTGTAAGCTTTTTATGTGCTGTTTTCCACATAAAACCCCTAAATAATTGTCATGTTCATTTTCATTTGTATTACATAAAACTAATCTTGGATAAAGAGGAAAAAATATAGTTACTTATATTTGCTTAGCTGGCTTAAAAATTTTCCTCAATCAAAACCTACCAAAGCTTTTACTTCATTATATTTCCAGCTTAAAGTGATGGTTCTTTTACTAATTTCCTGTGACACACTGAATTTCTCCCTCTTCATTTTGATGGTTCCTTAACTTGTATTTTCATCACCTGGGTAATACAACTGACAGGTGTGTATATGAACACTGACATATCTCATCGATATATATATTGTAGTCAAGGAGAGTAATTTGCCCACAGATCATAGCCTGCCCAGCAGTTCCTCTCACACCTGCCCAGACAGACACAACAATCGAGCACATCCATCAAAGTTCATGCTGTAAGCTCAGTGGAATTTGAGTCTTACAATAAGAAAATGAGATTGGCATAATGTAGATTTGTGCAAGGTGACATAGAGCAACCGTTACAAGGCCATATTTTGAAACAATTTTCTGTACATCCAAGTTAGGCTGAAAATAGATATCCTTTTGATTTTTTTTTTTTTTTTTACACTACGGCTTCAAAGAGGCTCTTTATGGATTGAAAACACAAACATTTCCAAATATAAAAAGCAAAGGTAAAGGGAAACAATCCTTGACTTGATAGAATGATAGGCAAGGCATTTTTATTAAGTTTTATATATGTATAAAAGTGTATTTCAAGTAAAAATCTGTGTGTTTAAGCCAAATTTAAATGGCAGCCTAAATTCCGATGTATGATAACATTTGAACATCTAAAAAACGTATTATGCACATAAGTCTGAGTATATTCTCCAGAATCACAAAAAAAGGTTTACTATATTGTATTTTTAAAATTTTGCCCCCCTAGCTGAGTACTTGAAGTAGATACATGACAGCATCTCTCTTTTGCAGATGAGAATAGTGAAATTTAGAGAGGTTAAGAAAGAGGTACCAACAAGAGTTGTAGCTTTTGGGTCTGATAAGGTCAGTGAAATCCCCTCAGGATTTATTCCTGAGATCCTGTACCACAGTTTGTAGAACCTTTGTCAGTGTCAGCCATGCAGATGAGTCACAGCCATTGCTTGGGCAATGTGCTCACTGTGAGAGCCTGAGAGAATGTCTTCTCTCCACTGACTCTCCCTAGGCACACTCCACATCATCGACCACCCTCCTCTTTGGCCCCATAATCTCCTTGATCAGAAAGCCTGGGATGTCACCGAGCTACACGACATCACAGTACAAGCTCTCATACACCCCGAGTCTCAATTGACCTTAGAAGGCCAGGGCCAAAATGTTGGCCTTTCTTGCAGCCCTCCTTTCCCTCTAATTTTGGTCTACAAACCCAGTTTGCCAACCATCCAGAAGACAAGCCCATTGCTACCACCATACAACTTAGGCTGTCAAGCTCAACCTCATTATCTGTCTGCATATCAAACATCCTAGGCACAACATGGAACAGGCATCCTTCATCAGGTATTAATATGTTGACCTTATCAGACCTAAAAGCTACAACTCTTGTTGCATAGGTCCTGCTTTACCTTGGTCTTAACCATCCAGCAGAAAAGTACAAAAACGAAATATAAGAAGTAAAGCCATGGTGTTACATTGAGTTGTAGGGGACTCAGGTCAACAGTTTCTGACATTGCCAGTCAAGCAGAAGACCCAATACTATTATGGGCTACTGGACTCTTTTGGAATATTTTGCTGAGTTTACATACCTATAATATTCAAATAACGGAACTTAACAAAAAAGGGGATACAGATGAATGTCCATTTTGTATCTGTGTATTCAAGGTGGTTGGGATAGATATATAGTTACATTCTCTTGGTGAATAGAGTGATTTGTTCTGATGGTGTTTGTAAGTGGGATGTCGCATCCGCATCTTGCATGGCCATAGACCACTGGGAAGAATGTATGCAATGTGTTGATTGTTGAAACTGTCCCACCGGTTTGATTTGAAACTGTCTCATTGCTATTTGTTTATCAATGAAGTTATGGGGGAAAAAATAAAGAGGTACCAAGTATACAAATCAGACCTCTTGAATTGAAGGCCTTTCCACAGTTCAAGGCTGCCTTCTGCCTGATGCCACAGTGCACACCTGTAGTCCCAGCCCAGGAGGCCAAAGCACGAGGATTACTGTAGTGCATTTCAGACCAGCCTGGGCTACATAGTGGTCCAAGGCCACCCCAAGCTATATGAAAAGATCCTGTGTCAAAGAAAAAAACAAGAACAACAACAACAATAAAAACGAGGAAGATTGTCTTCTATGGTAGTTACATGTTTCAGAAAATCTTTACATACATGTGGCATTAATCAGAGTATCGGCGTTTTAGACTGAACTGGATCCTGAAGACCATCTGGGGTATCTTCCATGATTTCTTGGATAAGAAGATGAAGTTCAGAGTGAAGAGACAAAGTGAAGATGAAAATACAGGTTCCTAGATTTATTCTTTCTAGAATACCAAGTATTTCCTCAAATATTTATTTTAATATTTCATTTATGTGCCAGAACACGGAGATGTTTTTGAACATGGAAATTTATTTCTGTTTTATCACTGTTTAAATTGTTTTTCCAAACAGGTTGTTCAACTTATTTTAAATGTCTTTATTAAAAAGTTCTATTCTTAGAACTTGGACATATCCAGTTAAAAACCTAACAAAGAATATTCTATTTTGAAATTAAATGAAAACTACTAATATTCTGTATCATAAACCTACAAAAGAAAGTTCAAATTCTGTTTTACTCTTTGTCTTGCTCTGTAGATAGCAGAATTAGTCCCTGAAGCATAGTCGTACCATCATAGAAATATTACTTGTGGTGAATAAGACATCTTAAGCATTGATTTCAACTTGTATTGCAAGTTTTAGCACCTTTGTAGTGTAGATTACTGTTCTTTATATTATTACATTGTAATAGAAATAAATAGACACTGTTTGTAGATAGCTTTACAAAATTAAAGTTGAAATAGAACCATTGTCTTAGGTATACTGATATATAATCTAATTATTTGAGTTAATTGATCTGGTTATCCTTAGCATGGCCATCTTTAAATTTCATGCAGACATAGTATAGAGTCTATTTTTTGGCAAACAAACATGGTGTGATGTAGTAAATACACTAAGTTTCAATCTTTCAAATGATCCCTTTTTATGTAAAAAGTATAGAATGTAAGCCCATGCTGGTAATAGACAAAAGAGGGAGCTCCTAAAGGATCAACTTGACTAAGTTCTTAAGTTTATATCCCTTACACTGCAACATTGCAGTCCACAGATATTTCAAAAGATTAAAATATGGGTGAAGGTCTAAATTTTCATACATTGGAAAATTAAAAAAATATTGTCCTTTTTGAACACTGGTTTATTATATACTGAGATTTGGAAATTAGAAAGAAGAATGCTGTGGAAATTCCATGATAGATTTTTCATTTTGTTGCTGTAGTATTATTCTCTTTGTTTCTTAAAGTATTGCATTTATTGATGCTGACCTAGAAAGAGTAAGCCATGAAGATCCCAATCATAATTCTTCTGTAAATACTATCAGATTTGGCAGCCAACAAGACACTTAAGAAAATGTTAGAAAATATATACAATTTATTTTTCATTCATCCTTGAGATTCTTTATTATCCTTGAATACATAATCTTAGTCTCTATCTCTGTTTCTTCTTCTTTTTTTTTTGGCTGGCTCAGCCCACCCTGAGGGTGGAGCTGCCACAGCATGTAGTGCTGAGGACTGAACCAGGGTCCCTCACCTGCTCCTGCCTGAGCTTGCCTAAACAGGTGCTTTAGACAGCTGAGTATCTCTCCAGCACCCAAGTCTCTGTTTCTGTCTGTCTCTGTCTTTCTGTCTGCCTCTGTCTGTCTCTCTCTCTCCTGTCTTTCCCCTCCCTCCTCTCTTTTGTTTTCTCTCTTTGTTTCTATCACAATAACATGATATTAGATGGAAGTGCGTTTTTCCTTCTACCTGAGTCTTTTCTGACAGGACATTCAAAGTGTCTGTTTGAAGTTTGGCATTTATTGGTTTTGTTGTCATTAAAATCCACCATGATTTCTATTTAAAAATGATTCGTTTTAATGCAGCGCATTTATACTTTAACTAATTCACTGGGCATTCACTGCTGATGAGACTGTCCAGTCCCAGAGTGGAACATACACTCATCATAGCAGTGCTGAAGGGGTGTAGTCATAATATTGGCTTAATACTACGTGCTCTCTTAGCGGCTGAAAATCACTGTGCTCTTTCTTCATGGGAACCATTTCATTAGGCTAGTATGTGGACTCTTGTTGAAGTTTACTATTCTAACAATTACTCAGAGAGATGGAGAAAAATGATTACTGTAGTCATTTTACTGCTTTGACAATGAACTTTTGTAGCTGCTAGAGCTACTAAAATGTCATAATATTCCTTAAGTTTGTCCTATATAACTATCAAGAGGATAACCACAGGGGCATTTGATAGGTTTCAGGCTATGACCACAGATCTTTTTTATTAGATATTGTTTGCTATGTTATGATATCCCTAAAATAGCATTATTTTTAACTCTATATTGCATTTGGTTTTTACTGCCATTTCAGAGGTTTTCATTTCTCAAGAACAAAACTAAGACTGTCTAAAAACTGCAGTCACACCATATGTGAATGAGTTTAGTCTTGCTAAAGTGACCACAGAATAAATATCAGCAAAAATACAGTACAAAGAAACATTCAGGGAAGGAAAGAAACTTATATTCCATGTCATTCATGCCAGTAAACACTGTTTCTGCATCTGAATCTTAGGAAGATTTCTGCCTCTTTTCATGATCACTATTCCCTGTACAAGTAATTTATCTTCATTAGGTTTTTTCCTTGTTAGTAATAATGTCAGTGCTATTAGAAATAAAAAAATATATATATATTTTTTGCTTTGAAAAAACTACCAGTTTTCTGTTGGGTATAATGAATAGCTAGAAACACTTGACAGCAATAAAAAAATACACTGATTTTTATATTCTTTTTTCAGATGCCAATTTTGTGACTTACTAATCAACATTTGTTAAAAACAGTGATTATTAAGCATTTATTATAGAGCAAGAATTATGTCATATATTTTAATATCCATCATTTTGGGTTGATGTTATCCCCATTTAAGCAATAAAGAACAAATCAAAGAGAACAAACCAAGAACAAATCAAGCAAAGAGAACATATTAATCTATTATGATTTATTAATGTCAAAACCTATGATGTATTTTTATTTTCCCATATGCTCTTTTAATTCCCCCAAAATTTACACAAGTGTAAAAAGTATAGCTTAAACAGTAAGCTACTTTGTGTTTTATTGTTTTGATTTTCATATAAATTAATGGTATTAATGACTTTGAATTCATGGAAAAGTCTATTTGAACTAAAATACCATGATATATAACGTTCAGAAATGTTATACTCCCATACCTACATTAGCCATTTATTTGATAATTTGTGTCAGGATACAAAAGCTTTTGTGCTCTCTTAGTGGAAATTATCTCTAACACTTTCTTTATATCCTTTAGAACATCTGTTATTGACTATGAAAACCTTCTTAATGTGTTAAAAAATTAGATTATAATCACATATTATTTACTGTCATACCTGCTTGTAAATATTTGAAGTGTTAAACTATTTTTAATATAATATGGTAAGGCCAAGTTTGATAACTATATGTTGAATGGCCAAATTGAAAAGCACATTGTATAGCATGTACAGCATAAGATGAATTTGCTTATTTGGCTTTGAAATGACTCTAGAGGAGTCACCAACAAAGGAGAAACATTTTAAAGATTCCTGCTTAATGGAAATAATTTCCATTAATAATTTCCCAAGCAATACAACAAAAAATACTAACCATTTGGTTGTTTTGACCCAATCTTTTGTTTAAAACACCCATTTCAGGGCTTGAGTAATATTTTACAATCAATAGTGTAAAAATGGGATAATAATAACAGACACATAGACCTTGTTCCATCTCAGGCCTTATTCATTTTATGTCAATTTATTTCCTACTTACAACTTCATGAATTGTCTCTGTAGTATCTTCCTCATTTTACAGATGAAGAAGGATGGATAGCTGAAAAGTAACTTGTTCAAATTACACCTCTAGAAGCAATAAAGTGGACATTTCAGCTAAGCAGCCTGGCTCCATGATGTAGTCCCAGAGTCCAATCTTGCAGTCTGGGACAGAAAACATTTTAAAGTAAAGTAGGAACTTTATCAATTGACTTCATGAAGTCTCAATAATTAAACTAACTTAAATTGATTTAAGGTTATTTTTATATTTTAGTCAAAATTAGTAACACATTAAATTTGATTTTATTAAATAGAATAGTTTACCACGGACAGGAATTTAAAGAACTATATTGAAAATATGTAAGTTATGTTTAAATGGAATAATTTGGGAATATCTCATTATTTTTAACCTATGGCACTTTGAAAATTCCATACATATTGGATTTTGACAACTTATGATTCTTTGTACACTTTTTTATTTTAAAAGTACAATCTCCACGAAGACTGTTAAAAATGTTAGTTGCCGTATTTTCAGAAGTTTAGCTCAAAAGAAATATTATCTCATAGCTCAGACAATAAATTTAATACAATTAAAGAGTAATTCTGAATGTTCCTAGAACATATGTAAGCCAGATTATTCTTAGGAACAAACATTGACCTCTAGATGTGTTAAAAAATTAAATCCTAGACAATGAAAGATTGTTTTAAGTGTATTTCTCAAAAGTGACATTGTGTTTTATTTTATTTTATTTTTTTTTGTATTTTAGGGAAGGTTCTACAAGATGTTCAGGGTCTCACTACTAGATCAGACTCATAGTGATACACCTGTTTACAGCCTCCCAAGAGTTGCCACCACGCCCAGTCTTTTATTTTATTTATTTATTGAAACAAACTTTTTTTTGTGGTACCATGGATCGAACTCAGGACCTTGTGCTTGCCAGGCAAGAACTTATTCCACTGAGCTGTCATCCTGGGCCAACATTTTGTTTTACTGGTTTCTTTTGTCATTTATTTCCAGTTTCATTGCACTGTGGTCAAATAATGTGCATGGGATAATTTCTGTTTTCTTGCATATACTTAAGCATGACCTATGGA
>NW_004524631.1:237501-247601 GCF_000260255.1 Octodon degus | reverse complement strand
AAAATATATTTGTCCTAATTTTAGAGACTGAGTCACTGAAAACTCTGATTGTGTAACAAGTTTAAATTGTTGTTTATTACTATGCTCTGATTTTATTACAGTGCAACATTTTTCTCATGGAATTTCTTATGAAATTATATTTTATTAACTTCAAGGGAGTTAAATAAGAGAAAGCTCTTAATGCATGATTTCTTTTATTAAAGTGTTACCAAAAGAGACCATTTCCCCACCTTTGAAACACCGCTATTTCAGTATTTAAACAGAACTTTAATTACTGAAGCCTGCTGGAGCAGGAGTTGCTGAGAGAGGGAAATGTTGCTGAATTAGAACTTGAACTGGAGTCAGGAGTTAATCATTTTTAGAAATTGTGCTGGCTTTTTATTGGTGCTTCGTTGAAACTGCCAGGAGCGCACTTCTGTCTTAATCTCGTCAGGGAGCACTGGTTTATCACTAAACCAAAAGTCTCAGATAATGAGTAGTATGAGCAAATACCAATTCTGGAATTACTTTACTAGTTTTCTGCAGAAATATTTTTCTAATAATGGGAGGCTGATCCTCTTATCCCATGGGTTCTATGGAGAAAACTAACCTACTCAAGCTGTGTAATGAATACGCCACTGATTTAGACAGCTTACACTTGGCCACTAGACAGAAGGAAAAGGTGTTCTGTGTTGGCTCAGATTTTTAGCATTAGAAAAAGACAAGGAAAATAAATTGCATAACCTCTTGTGGAACTCATTACAAAACATGAACTTCAAAAGACAGAACTAGCAGCAGAGAAAGAGTCAGTTAGGATTTATAAATCAGAAGTTGGAACTAAAATAAAGAAAAGGACATATAATCTTAATCAAAATATCATGAGTCCCAAAATACTGCTTTGTAAATCTGTCATCTTTACTCTTGAAAATGTACAGGAAAGATCTATAAATCAAAAATATTTTTAATGTGGGGTTTATTGGCATGATCAGTGATTCTTTTATATTTTGCAAATCTGCACTTGGTCTTGTAAATATAGCAAAATATTTTAAAATAATTTTAAGTGCAAATACAAAGCTATTCCAAGATATATAAGCTATGTTGTTCATAGATTCTTTTCTTTTTTTCCCATTTACATAAGAATTTTATTTCTACACATACAAACAAAACCTAAGAGTGGTCCTTATGCATATGAGCTAAAACATGAATTCTGATTTGGACTATAGAAAATTCTCCCAACATTTAGAAAAGCAGAGGAAATGTATCAGGCTACCAAATGCTCTTTTCTGATAAAGGAAGCAACTACAAAATCTTTATTTATTTGTTCAAAGTAACCAGTGCTATAGATGCAAAACAAACAAAACCCAACTCCTCCCCCAAATACTACTTTCAAAACTGACAAATTAAACTTGATTTTCATTAGAAGTTTTTTTCCATACTGGTAAAACCAAGGGGGGGGGGAAATATATATATATATATAGTTATTGAGCTTCATCTTCTGGACAAGTATGCCAAGTTAGTCTCTCTTCATAAAAAGCAATTATGATTTGAGGACATTTCATATTTGCCTCTTTTGCCAGCATCAAGTCAGCCTGATCTGAATCTTTCCATTTTATGAGAAACATGATATCTCCTATAGATTATTTTCTTAAAGAACTAGGTTAAACTATTAGGTTGCCTCAGTACTGTAGATACGTGGTATAGGAAGCACAGTTATTTAATAAGGTATGTTGATAAGTTTTATAGCAATGTGTATAATTTTTCATTTGAAGCTTAGACCTAGTCTTACAAGATTGGTTCCTTTTTAATACCTCTCTAAGACTCATTTCTGTAACTGTCTTCTAATTTCATTTTAAATTTCCATGTATTTTTTTAATTTATAACAGGGTCTTTCCATGTAGCTCAGACTCGTAGTGATCCTCCTGTCTCAGCTTCCCCAGCACTGCAGTTACAAGCATGTGCCACCATGCCTGGTTTTGGGCCAGCACAACATGTGGCACCAGGGATCAAACTCGGGTCTTTGCATTTGCCAGGGAGGTGCTTAGATCACCAAGCTATCTTTTCAGCCCTTAATTTCATTTTACATACAACAAGAATTCTTTAGCAGAGACATTTGTTGCTATTTTCTCTTTTAACATTAAGTGTAAAATCAGTATTTTCCTCCTAAGTAGAGGTCAGAAATCACAATATTATCAACAAAATAAATGGAAATAGATGTTATTTATATAAAATAATGTTTCTGTTTTTATCAGCCCTAAAAATGTATTTTTTACGTGGTTTGCTAAGAGCTTTGTGCTGAATGAGACACATATGACTGGAGCCATTCAATCTTCAGAGCCAAAGTAGACCTTGAATTTCACCAGCTTTACATTAGCATCTTTGTTGTCAGGTTCAAACAGGTAATTCTGCACAAAACAAGCTCATGACTTCATGAAGTTAAAGAATGAAAACATGAACCTAAAGGAGGAAAAACTTACGAGTTTTGAGAGTTTAGACGCATTCTGCTCTTTGGTACCAATTCAAATTTAATATAGCACCCACTAAATCCTCACTTCATGTTAAAAATAGCATTGTTCCTACATACTCCCTTAACCTCAAAGCCTGATTGCTACTGTGTATTTATTTTTGTTACTTATGCTGTCAAGAATGAAAATCTTTACATTTTGTTTTCCGTTAACAGTTACAGCTATTTGATAGCACAGTGGTACCTCAGTTCACGACCTTAATTTGTTGCACAATTCTGGGGAAGATGGTGGCATTCTTGGTAGTGCAGGAAAGATGGCCACATTCATGTTCATCCTCTGATGTAGAGTTTAGGAACAAAAGTAAGATTTTTGTCTAAAGCATGTGTTTGCAAACTGAATTGTCCCTGAGCACAAGCAGTCATAACGAAGGTTTTACTATATTATTCATCTGTTTATAACTGAAATGGATTCGGTATTTACACTCGACTTATCATTTTCATTTGCATGTTTTATTTTGAAAAATCTCTTATTTAGCAGAATGTTAATGTTTAATAGTAAGTGTATATTTCTACACTTAAAATGTGTATATTTAAACTCTATAATACATCAAATTTATAAACTAGATTTCTTTTCCCACTTATTCATTCACTGCTTTTCATTGGAAGGCCAAGTACTCCATTGAATTTTTGTAGTTTAAAATGCTATATGTATACTTTTCTGAAAAAAATGCATTCTAGTATACATGCGGTTGTTTTATAAAGATATATCTAAGTTAAATATCAAAAGTGGAAGTATAATGCCCTCATTTCTGCTTTTGTCATGTGTTCCAAATAATAAACTAGGTGCAGCTGTGCTAAAGAAGATATACATATCTGCCTGTTTCTACTGTATGATTATCTAGAATATTAGTTCCACATAACAGTGTGACATCCTTAGGATTTTCATCTCTGTTGAATTATCAGCCCTAAAATTGGTCTATAGATTAACAAATACAAAATGACTTTCAAAATACCCAGGGGGTGTAATTTGCAACATGATACAGCACCATTCTGAGATTTTGCCTTGCAGTATGTCTCAAGGGAATGAGCAAGCTCTCATAATTTTGATAACTTTAAAACACTTAGTCTTGTGCATGTCCAAGTCATTTTTTTTTTTTTTTTTTTTTTTTTTTTTTTTTTTTTTTTTTGTGGAACGAGGGATTGAACTCAGACCCTTGCGCTTTCCAGGGAAGCGCTTATTCTACTGAGCCATCTCCCACATCATTGAGAAAGAGGAAACCAGTTGAGTATGTTAGTAATTTTATCTAAAGAGCATTGCAATCATTTAATCATTAAACCCATGAGTAGGTGTTAAATCTATATATTTTATATAAATAATGGTACAAATATTCATCCTTTATGTTTATCTTGTCCCATCTCTGTCTGGAAACATCGTGGGATTCATTGCTTGATTAGCTTTATGAAGCAAGGATAAGGTCCTTTATTTGCTTTATATTATTAGGTGTAAAAAAAGTGTGTGCTATGCTCATCTTAACACTGTGAACAGGTCTTCCAGTTAGATGAATATAACCCTCTGTGGAGTTAAGTAATCATAATTCATGACAAATTTTACATCTTCTACATCTAGCCCTCAGAAGCCATATCTGTGGTAATTAGAATAAGAAATTTTCCATGTTTGAATTAATTTAGAACTCAGACTTATTCCTGTTGACTCTTGTCACCATGAATACCCAAGGCAGGCCATCTGTCTCTTCTCATTTTTCTGATAAGCTCATTACATCTTCTTTTGGCTTTAACAAAACAATGGCTATATTCTCCTCATTCATGATGTTTTCTATCAGACAAAATTTTTATACTTTTGCACACCATTATATATATATACACAATTTTATTGGTTTTTCTCTTCTTTTTTTTTTTTTTTTTTGGTGGAACTGGGGATTGAACTGAGGCCCTTGTGCTTACCGGGCAAGTGTTTATTCTACTGATCCATCTCCTCAGCCCACTACATCCACAATATTCACCACTGGCGGTCTTACTTCTTTGGTTCACTTATGTTGTACTTAGTGTTTGTCTATGAAGTCTTCTATGATACCTAGCATTACATAGGTAAAAACCTCCTATCAGCTATTATTACAGTTTGTGTCTAGATATCCCCCAAAGCTTCATGTAGTCATGGGATATATTTGCAGGTGGCTGAATCTATAGTGTGTGATGCTGGAATTAAGGGCACGTGATTAGCATATCAGTCCATTGACTGGTTTAACATAGTCTTGCTGGGATGAAGGGTGTGTGTGCTACACCAGCCCTGGGGCTAGAAGCCTGCATACAATGTAAGGGACACAAATAGTCTTGTCTTCTCCCTTAGTGTTTTTGCTATCTCACGGGTGTCATGAACCATTCTCTGTGATTTCTCTCTGCATAACCACTCAGTCTTAGAGCCAACCAATTATGGACTGAAATCGTTATAAACTGTGAGCCAAATAAACTTTTCCAACTTTAACATTGGGTGTAGGTACTTTTTCTCAGCAATTAGAAAAGGAATTAAGAGAACTACGCTGTGTTTTATCAGGAGTGTAGTGGGTTGTACATCTCAGATTGATTTTCTCACATAATAAATGTCAATAAGTCTTCCAGGTGTTGCAATACAGATTTCCACTTCGCTCTACAAATAACCCATGGTATCCTTTGGGAATACCAGCACTGGAGCTAAAAGTCTATGAGTGATATATTTTTATAGCACTGCTACTTGCTTTACTGTTCACTATTTTCCTGGTTAAACAACAGTGTCACATAAAATAAGATTTTTTTTTTCTGAGCCAGTCTGAGGTCCTTCAATCATAACCAATCCACTTGCAGCTATTGGCTACCCCAGAGTTTGAATAACAATGCTTTCATTCATATTTTGCTTCCCAATTATGTCCATGACATTTTTGGGGCGTAGGATATATGGAAATTCAGAACTACCTTTGGGCAGTTATGTACTCCTGTCATTTTCCTCTTACTGTGTACTTTTGCCCCTTATACTCTGTCTAGCCTAGGCAACCCATTCTTGATTAAACATCTTCCTATTTGGGCAACATAAAATTCTTCTTTTTTAAAAACTGATTTCTCCTCAGAGTTTCCAAATTCATTTCCAGATGAGGGCCTTCACCAACTCCTCCTACTCAAGATTTTCCTAAACTTGTATCAAAACCAAAAATTCAGCCACTCAAGCAAACACGATGTTAGTAGTTGTGGTTAGTTTTGAAAACATTGGAGAGAATTTAGGGTGATGAATCT
Organism: Octodon degus; assembly: GCF_000260255.1. Lineage (NCBI taxonomy): Eukaryota > Metazoa > Chordata > Mammalia > Rodentia > Octodontidae > Octodon > Octodon degus. Next base: position 241,882 of record NW_004524631.1, on the reverse strand, counting down.
CTCGCAGTGACTTTAAGTAAAGTAAGCTGAAAAACTTCAGTGACATCACAATGCTACGTGATGAGCAGTGAATGGCAATAGACTATGGTATTTTATTTTTAATAAGCTGTTTGTAATCATTTTGTTTTTAAATCCTTGGGGAAATATGTGTGATACTCTAAAATTTAAAGGAACACTGACTGTTTTATTATCACAAGTATATTTATATTCTTAAATTAAAACTTGAATATGACTTCTGCTTACTGTCAAATAATATTACGTAGTGTAATGATTTGTGTGTGTGCATGCACACGTGTGTGTGTGTGTGTGTGTGTGCATGTGTGTTCATGTCCATGTTCGATCTACAGCACAACACTTGGATATAATAGATCTTCAAAATAGGTTATGCATGGTTTGTTCTTCATTTCTCCATCTTTATTTTCTCTGTATGGATCTCCGTCATCTAATTCTTTAGAAAGTATAGTTCGCAACATCTCTCGATTTATTTTACAGGTAATCATGAGAGTACTTGTAAAGTCACAAACAAATAGTTCAAGCTTGTCCATGTATATTTTTAATTAAAAAAATTTGTGTCTTGAAAGGCAAAATGCATTGAAAGGTGAGTTGATGAATTTAATTATTATAGATGGCCTATCTGAATAGTTTAACAAGCATTATCTGTTCCTGAGTAAAAATTTTTCTGCTTGAATTACTTTAATAATTGCCTCAGATCTCCATTTTGCCAGAGTAGGCAGTCGTCCGCTTTCTTTACCTGTCATAGTTAAATTAGACTTCACTGAAAGACTCAGTTTTTTAAGGCTTTTATACCAAATTTAAAAAATTCAAAGGGTTAGACAGAGCCCTGTAATTTATCCACCAAAGAATAAGATGACAGCATCATGATTTTGATTAGAGTGTGCATTTCCATCTATATGAGTTGAACTTTTCTGTGCTTGTGTCTTCTACAAATGTATATATCATAATTGAAACTATTAAAAAGAGATTTTAACCAAAGGATACAGTGTTCTTTCTAAACTCAATATTTTAAAAGTGAAAGCAATTTGAAGACAAAAGAAAATAAAGCTCCTCGGCTTCTCCTGCCTTCTGAACACAGGAACATAGTATTGTGTGCTTGTGCTGCTTGGATGACACTTCACAGTAGAAAAGCAGTTGTCCCTCAGACAAAGAACTCCTACCTAGAATATATAAAGAACTGAAAAAATCAGACCCCCAAATTCAAAGACCCTACCCAAAAATGGCGATCTGAGATGAATATGCATTTCTCAGATGAAGAAACACAAATGGCAAATAAATACATAAAAAAATTCAACATTATTGGTCATTTATGAGATGCAAGTTAAAACAACACTGAGATTCAATATTACCCTAGAAAGAATGGCTGTCCTCAAAACATCAACTGACAACAATTGCTGGTGGGGCTGTGGGGAGAAGGGAGCCCTTCTCCACTGTTGGTGGCAAAGTTGACTAGTGTAACCACTATTGAAATCAGTGTGGAGATTAGTCAAAAGCTAGAATTAGAGGTCCCATTCAACCCAGCTATTCCTTTTCTGGGTATCTTCACAGAAGAATTAAAAATACCATACCATAGCATATACATCAGCCATGTTTATATACCACAATTTATAATAGCTAAATCTTGGAAACAATCCAAATGCCCATTAACCTAGAAATAGATAATAAAAAAAAAAGATGTGTTTTTTGTTTTGTTTTCTTTTTTACTATAATGGCATGCTACTCAGCCATTAAAAAATGATAAACTGTAGATACAAATGGGCTATATACAAATAGGTTAAACTCAAGACTATACTCATAATGAAATAAATCAGACCCGAATGTGTAAATGCCATATTGTCTCACTAGTGTGAGAAACTGAGTAAGTAAAGCTCAAAATATACTATGGATATAGTGAATTGGGAAAAAACTTTTCAAAAGAAAAGGCAAACTATGATTGGGAAAAGAGAAAAAGAAGAAAGATAAAAATTTAAAAATATATATATTTATATGCAAGATAGTTAATATAGTTAAACAACTACTTCTCTTAGTTCACTGCAAAGAAAGGTTTGTGGGCCAACCAGATAGCTCAGTGGGCCAAAGCAACTTCTTAGGCAGGTACAGCAGCAGGGTTCAATCCCCAGCATGCTGTGCTGGTGTGCCCCAGGGGCCCGAGAAGGTGACTGAGGCAGGGCATGGTGGTGCGCACCTGTAGTCCCAGAATTGGAAGGCTGAAAACAGGAGGATCATTACCAGTCTGATCTGTGCAGTGAGATCCTGTAAATCCTGTACTGAAAATATAGGAAAAAAAAAGAGAAAGGTTTGCTCTAATACTGTTTGGACAAGACACTATGCCTATATTTTGTACCCTGAATACCTACTATAAAGACAACAATATGCAAAGTATTGATTATTGTAACTCTACTAGCCTGTTCTGTAATTCTGTTTTATTGTTCTTTTACTTTTTTCTCTAAAATAAGAAGAGAAAATGCAACACAATCTGTAGTGGAAACCTTCAGAGTCAGCACTGTACGAGTTTAATGTTGAATTTCTGCTGCTGTGAGTCTTAATTATTTTTTTGAAGGCATGCATTTGACAAAGCACAACTGATTTTGGAGCAAATAAGATTTAAGATATGGTCTAATAGCTGATGAATAAATGATTATAAAGTTAGAAATTATAGTAGTAAGATATGATTCTTATAAGCTGAAGGCCATTTTATTTCTCTAGGCTTGCTGAGAATGAATTTCAAACATTGTCTATAGTTTGAAAATGCTTGTGAACTGGAGCAGAATATGGATATCCATATGCTATCACATCTCTGCTTGGTTTAACTTCAGGTCTAAATCTATAGTTCCTTTTAGCAGTTTTAATTGGAATACCATAATCCTAAGCCAAACCAGTCAATATGAAATCTATTTTACTGATGATAAACAAATGAATAGCGCTTATTAACATGAGAAACTGCTGTGTTTGAAAAGTGAGAGAAGGCTGTATTTACTAGTGATTTTACCATGAAATTGCCTATCTAGGCATTTCAGAAACTCAATTTTAGCCAAGATTTTTCAGGGAAGATTATAGCAAATATATGAAAATAGAATTTACAGCTTGAGCTCAGACAACTGAAGACAGTACAGTAAAGAATCAAGTGAACAGGGGAGCAGCTACCATCAGAGATACTGTCACACACATTTTCACTTACCTGGAAAAGGGGGGAGAAAATAGAGTGGAGAAAAGATTTTCTGTACTTTTGAATGAAATTATTATTACTGGTACCAAACCTGTGAGTGTTTTGAATAACTCAGAAGAGCCCTGAAGTTTGTAACAATTGCTTTGAGATATTATTGGCTCAGAGGTATTTTAACCATAGCATCCCACTTCAGGAAAGTGTTGTTCTTTTGATAGCTTAGCATCTTTAAAATGTCTTTCATTGTCACACATAAAAATGTTCTATGGTGATTTTTTGATTCCATAAGCAATTCCCAGTGTTTCAGTAAAAAGAAGTTTCCTATTTGAGAGGTCTCTAATGGAATGTGTACGTGCTTTCCTTTGATTCATTTATCTGCTCTAGACACTGTTGGGTATTGGAGATTCCCAAAGTACTTTTTCTGAGAAACTAGTCTTCTGGTGTCAGTGATATATATATGTTATATATATATAACTCAGAAACATAAGTGCCAATGGAAATTTACACTATGTTAAAATTGCTTATTAATTTTGTAGGTTAAAATACTTTCCTATGAAAAGAAAAGGGGGCCTGACAGATAACTCAGCAGATTAAAGCACCTTCTTATGCAGACTCAGGGGCTGGGGGTTTGATTCCTCCATGTGCTGTGCTGGTCCCACCCCTGGGGTGTGCTGAGACAATGACTGAGACTGGGTGTGGTAGTACCCACCTGTAATCCCAGTGCTTGGGAAGCTGAAATCAGGAGGATCACTATGAGTCTGATCTGAGTAGTGAGACCCTGTAGACCTATACTAAATACATAAAAAAAAAAAAAAAGTCTAAGTAAAAATCATGTCACATCACATACAATTATCTGTGGATGTTCAATAAAAATTGTAGTTTTATCAATTCTCAATTTGTACCTTCTGCCTTTTATATTTTATCAATATAGTACCATTTATGGGCCAGTCAAATAACTCAGAGGATTAAAGTGCCTGCAAGCAGGCAAAGGGGCCAGGGCTTTGATCTTTGGGCCTGCTGTGCTGGCTTTGCCCCCAGGGCATGCTGAGAGGGTGATTAAGACTGGGTGTTCTAGCGCCTGCCTGTAATCTCAGCTCTTGGGAGGCTATAAGCAGGCAGATCACTATGAGTCCAATCTAGTAGTGAGATGTTGAACACACTGTAGACCCTTCCCTAAAATACAAAAATAAAATAAAAATAATA
>NW_004524631.1:218728-237401 GCF_000260255.1 Octodon degus | reverse complement strand
ATTTATTTGATAATTATTTATGATTTTTAAACTAGATACCAAATATTTAAAACTAAGTGCAGTATAATTTACTCCAGATAATTAAAAATCTAATTCCTTTGCTTTGCATAACTATATATATATGCCTTAGCTTGAAGAAGTTTCCTTTATTATATTCCTTAGCCCATTTCTATTTTTAATTGCATAACTGGTTTAGTTCAAACCATTTTATTCTTTTTTTAAAATTTTATTTATTTATTTATTTTTCATTTTATTCTTTCTAAGTACTAGAATTTAAATTTCTAACATCATAATATGAAAAGAGATCTACAATAAGATAGTTTTTCATCTGAAATTTGTATGCATTTTTACTGTAAAGCTGTAAGTATATTTATGTGACTTCTTAGATTATTATTAGATGTGGTTCCTGTTTCTCCTCCAAATGACAGTTGTGATTTTTTGCAGAACCCTTTTGATTCCAAACATACCACAATGCATTTAATTTGAAAAGCCAGTCATTATTACTGCAAGTATGTACTCACAACACATAAAATAGGAAAAAGCATTCAGAAGACCAACAAGTTATAGTACAGCAGACATGAGCAGTAGGGAGTTCATCTCTTATGCAGTGCAAATGTCTAGAAGTGGAGCTTCGGAAATTGTATCAAAACCAGACTCCGTGCCTGAAGAAGGATTAATGTACAGCACTGCTAAAAGTGAAATTAGTTTTTCAAAAATCAAGCTCTGCAGCCAATTTCTGCTTGTAGCTATATATATCTATGACATATAATCCTAAAGAAGTTAGTGATGGAACCACGTTTTCTCATGTCTTGGAATCTGAATATGTCCAAGCTTTCTCTTTTCAATAACCGTGTAACAAGAGTGACTAAGTGCCATATAATGTCAGGTCAGAGCTATGTGGCGCGAGCCATAATGCCATTTGGTGAATCCAAAGAGGAGATACTACAGAGAGAAAACAACAAGACAACATTTTCATTGTGGTGAGCTTCAACTCACAAATCCAAATTTTAAACGAAATTTAATTATGAAAAGAAATATAATTATGAGAAAGAAAAATCATCTATCATGTAAATTTTCTATAGGAAGATGTGTTATGGAATTTTATATTGTATTTATTTGAAATTTGAAGAAATAAAATGGCAAGTGCAGTGAGCAGGAAATCCCACATGCTGCGCCTGCCCCGTCCCTGGGCACACTGAGCCAGCTACCGAGACCAGCATGGTGGTGCATGCCTGTGATACCATTGCTGGGAAAGCTGAAAACAGGAGGGTCACTACAAGTCCGAGCTGTGTAGTGAGACCTTGTACCAAATACATTTAAAAAAAAATGGATTAGAAGCAAATATAGAGTATGAAAATAAAGTTCTCATAAACCACAGCTATTAGCATGTTAAAACTGCAGTAATTTTGTATTTGACTAGACATCGTGCCAGGGAGATAGCTCAGTAGAATAAGTACTTGCCTGCAGCCTGGCAAGTTCAAGGTCCTGAGTTCAATCCCTGGTATTGCAAAAACAAACAAACAAAATCCACCAAGTATGACTAGACATTGCTACATTATGAATCCGATGCATTGGAGATTAGCCCTGAATAATTAATTACAAATGTAATAACAAGAGATAGAAAAGACTGAGGAATTTTATAACATCACAGAAAGACTGAAAAAATACTGTGCTAAATCTACATAAAATTTAGTATCTTGTGAAAACAGAGGCAAGAAAAACAGAAGAAAACATTTAAAATCAATGAAGCATTCATAATGAATTCATTTTTATCTGTCATCTCTATCTTTCTATCTATCTTTTATGTTCTTAGGAATTAAACTCATAGAGCACTGAGTTACATTCCCAGCCCATTATTATTGTTATTATTTTGAATTTCGAGCGAAGGTCTCATTAAGTTATCAAGCTACTCTCAATTTCTTGATGCTCCTGCCTTATGTGCCCTGTAGCTGGATTGCATTTTTGGTCAAAAAGTACTTTTAAAATGCACACTCCTTATTTTTGTTTGACTTACTTTTTACAACTGTTTATTAACTAAAGGGGTATGATTTAGTAATGCATCTGTTCATATTTCTATAATTTTATTAGCTTATCCTATTTTTTTCTCAAATTTTCAGAATATAATCCATATTTTTGGAAAAAGTCTTCAGTTTTTGGCTTATATTATATTGTTATATGAGCTGAACATGTAATACCAAAATTAACAGACAACATCTCAAATTACATTAATATCAAAGTCAACAGGGTGCTGCCAGGGAGACAGCTTGGTGGTCTACGCCCCTGCTGGCAAGTTGAATACCGGTACTGCATGTGGTGCAGGTCCCACATCCAAGTGGCCACCAAATCTGGGCATGGTGGCACATGCCTGTAATCCCAACCCTGTGGAGGCTGAGACAGGAGGATCACTGTGAATCATAGTTGTTTAGTGAAACTCCATACTAAATAAATAAATAAATGTAAAAAACAAAATTTAAAGTCAACAAGGTGAGCACAATGCCTGTGCAAGTTCATTGACTAATTGTCAACTTGAGTTGGGAGTGCCCAGCTGATTTGAGCCAGCAATGCCAGCACAGTATGAAAGGAGAATGGGAGGGAAGGATTTCAGCTGTCATACTTGAAGGAGGTTGCTTTCAGCTGCTTTTCTTCCAGGGAGTTTCAGGTGCTTTCTTTCATTAGGGGAGTGTTATGGGTTATGTATAGATGTCCAGCATATGTCCACCATCCCCATCCCAAGCCTCATATGGTCAAGGGGCGGGGTGGCTTCTGCAGCTTGTGATTATTGTGGGAGTGGGTGCTGCACGTGCCCTGGGGCAGACAATTTGCATTGCAATGTTAGGGTGTGGGGGAGAGGCTGGCTAGCTGCCTGAGCTGCTGCTGCTCTTGCTATCTTGCTCTTTGCTGCCCCCATTGTTGTAGCTTAAAAATCAGATGACAACGAGGCAAGTCCAAAAGTTAAAAGAAGTGCTTTATTTTAGCTGGTACCCAGCGGCAACACCCGGCACAAATTGCCTAAGTGCACGCTGAGCATTGACAAGGGTCAGTATTTAAGCTTGAAAACCACAAAAACGGGGAGGGGGTGGAGAAGAATAGTCAGAGGGATGAGGAATTGGGAGGAATAGTTCATTGAGATAAGGTTTTGGAAAACAGATATCATAAGAGGGGTGAGGAATTGGGAGGAATAGTTCATTGAGATAAGTTTGGGGATATCATAAGACTTGAGTCACAGGGGTGAGGAATTGGGAGGGGTTGACGCATACAGAACAGGAACTCGGCGAGGTTAGAAAGGCAACAAAATGGAGTCAATTTTGACAGGGTACAACACCCATGAACGGTTGCTCTCTGTTATGTGCAACTCTGCCTTGGAGCCAGCTGAGTATGGACTGAAACTACCACTAACTGTGAGCTAAATAAATCTTTCTTTCCCTAATTTTGAATGTCGGGTATTTATCCCAGCAATGAGAAAAGAGTAACTGAGACAGGGAGCTTCAGTGCTTGTCTTCATGAACAGGACTTTCTCTCCTGCCTTACAGTGCAGATTCTTCTCCCTTCTGGCTCACACCCTTCAGCCTTTTACCACAGACATGACAGAAACATGGGTTTATAGAACTGGCCCTGGGGCCTTGCTGGGCAGATGCTTCCCTCTCCCATCACAGAGCCCTGGGCTTGTAGCCCTTGGTCTCCACTGAGTGGAAAGCAGTTGCACTCTTCCACATCTGATTCTAGTAAGTGTGGGCTAGAAGTATATGGCAATATTTGTCTACCCAGTCAACATATATTTTTAAAAGTTTATTTACTCAATGGATACAGGACTTCACAGTACAACTCAGACTCATAGTGATCTTCCTGTCTCAGCCTCCCCAGTGCTGGGATTACCGGCATGTGCTATCACACCCGGGTTTGGTAGCCAGCTTCGCTTGGGGCCAGCACTGCATGTGGTACTAGGGATTAACCTGGGTTCTTGCACTTGTCAGGTAGGCACTTAGGCCACCAAGCAATATCACCAGCCCTCACTCTTTATTTTAATCAGAGGAGACTAGTAATTAAAGTAATTAAATAACTAGTTTGTTTAAAAGTAGAAACAATTTTATGAGATTTTTTTTATTTAAGCTACTTTTATAAAATAGGTATGTTACATTGAAAGTTCAATAGCTGACTTTTGAGACTTCATTATCATTTTTAAAAATCAACAAAAAGAAATTCACATGGCCAGTTCAGGAGAAAACTATCTTCTCCTTTTTTGATAATTTTTTCAAAATACCAAGATAAAAAATTTTAGAATCACATTACATCAAATTAATTACAAAGCCTTTTTGAAGTTAAATATTACCTTTCATAGTATAATCATATTCACATTTCTGTTATTCCTATTGTATGGAATCTGATTTCTAGATGTACATCATTTTATAAGTTTAAATACCTATACAAAAATTCTATGAGTATATATATTGAAAATTTGTTTAAATTTATGTTAAATTGATTTGTATTAATATAATATACATTAATAGATATTTAAGTAAAATATCTATTGGAGAAAATTTCATTTCTCATTTTTCCTATAATTTTTGAAAATGATTATTAAAATTTTGTTTTTGAATTAAAAAAGCAGCAGCATACTTTATTTGGTCAGATTACTTGTGGGAATGTTTTATAAACTAGAATTTGAATTCTAAATTTCAATTTTAAATTAAATTCTAAAATTCAGTAGAAAGATGGAAGAGAAAATCATTAGCCATAGTGTTAGAGAAGCCAATTACTGTAACAAGCCAATAATGAAAGATTTCATTATTAATCACTTATGCTGTGCAGCTCAAGAAAACGTCTTCTGCTGGGCTCCATTTTCCTGTACGGCATGGTGCCCAGCTCAGTGTCAGGCAGATCATTGTAGAATAGGGATCGTCTCACTGCGGAAGGCGAACAGAACAGAAGGCTGAGGAAGGTCATCGTGTGTGGGTGGCTACATAGAGCCAGTGAGTCAGAGTTAGGGAAGAGTCTTCAGGGATTCCCTTTCCTTTCTCAGCCTGCATAAGGTGGGGCAAGGGAGGCAGAGAAAGGACTAAAGAAGTCCTCTGTCAAGTCTCACCTAAAAGGATAGTACAGAAGGCACCTGGGCAAAGAATGCAAATATGTAAACATTCCTCAGCTACCACGCCTTGCAGAGACTGCAGCGCTCTAAGTCTGGTATGGATGGGACGGACAGCTTTTCCTCAACTCCTGTTGCATAAAGCCTGTGCATTTCCTGCTGTGGAAGGGCCTAAAAAATTGTCTATAATACTTCAGACTTTTGTTGATACTTTCGTTTTTTTGGGTGAAGTTACTTTTCTTTTTATAGTACTGAGACTTGAGTTTAGGCTTTCTCACACAGCTGCCTCTCCACCAGTTCTTCACTTCTTATTCTGAGAAAGGATGTTGCTGAACTGCTAAGTCACTAACTTCTTCAGGCTGGGTTGAATTTGTGATCCTCCTGCTTTGCATTTGTTGAAGCATCTGACGAAAGTTTTGATATAAATATGTCTTGAGTTATTAAGGGAAAGAGAAATGGCTTCTAAGTTAAAATAATGAACTAAGAGATGAAGATGAGAAAACAACACAAGGCTTAGATGTGAGAAATATAATTATAGAAAATTTTAAATGTCCAATATAAAACATATTTTGCCATGAATCAGTTAAAATGATTTATTGTTTCAAAGATATAATTCTAAATTCCTAAAATATATTATAGGAAGGTAATGCAGAGTTGATGTACAATAATTTATATAAAATATTAAAATATATTTATACCATTAGGAAATCTAAAATAACCAAAAGGAAGACAAAAATGCCAATAATTACCCTAGTTGAGGATGTTACTTTTAATAACCTGCTTAACTCTATGTAACTTGAAAATAAAGTTATTCACGTTGAAACTATCTTTTGTGAGATTACTCCTCAGCTGCTATACAAATTCTTTGGTACATGTTATTGCAATTAAATGTAATTTTCAGGATAAATTATATTAAATTTTTGCTTTTTCTGATGAATAGTATTACAGTGGTCCCTAATGTTTGTCATTTAACCTACATAATTTATTCTTGTCTTCTTCAAAATATCCATCAACTTCAGATTAAAAGAAACTGTAACTCCAGAATGCCCTTTTATCCAAAGAATACTGCTAGCTATGTTCCAGGCATATTCACCGTAATCTTTTTTTCTATCAACTTCAGTTTGCTTTGCTCTTTTCAGTTCTAAATTCCATCTTAGGAATTACTGCTAACTGGATTTAATGACATTTTAAAGTAAATATACTAAAATGTCCTTCAGAAAACCTTGGAGCTTTAATAATACTTCTAATACTGAGAACTATGCTTAAAAGTAATATTCACAGAATAAAGATGCATTGATTTTATTAATAAACATGGAAGAATCAGTTCTAAAGTTCTTCATGGCACTAGAAAATTTTTTATACTACAGAATGAACAATACGATTTCTGGGTCACTCAAACTGGGCCAAAATAAAAAATGTGTTGTATATATAAAAGATAGAATACAGAAAGAATAGGAGTAATGTGCTGTTAGAGGAATAAAAGAGACAGAAGAAATAGCCTTTGAGCTTTATTTCCACATTCCTTAGGTGCTAAAGAACATGAGAGGTGGTGCCAGAGGGTCTCAGACATGATCTTCTTCACACCCCCGGTAAAAAGCAGATTTGAGAAAAATCTATTGCTTATGCCAAATTAATTATTTAAAGTTTATCTCGGGTTGTTTCTGTTGCTATTTATGTATCTATTTTCTCTCACTGTTCAAATTAGACTACACCTAGACTATGATATGTCTGGTATGTAAGAATCAAGAGCATTGATTCCAAAAATCAGGGAGGTTGCAAACAATTAGACAGAAAATTAAATATGGGATGTAGGGTAGTTTGAGAGACAATCTCTTAAGATGTACATGGTCATATGCAAATAGGAACCGGTACAGAATGGATTCTTAAGAATCCCTTTGGAAATAGAAGGAAGATGGAATTTTCCTGTCAAAGGATCATGAATAGAAATTAATTACAGTAATAATTTAGGGTATATAAAACTGTCATTAATAACATTTTATTAAACAAACATTCATTTTTTTGTGTGTAAAATTATGCCACAGGTGTTTTGTTAATGCATTTTTTCATTACCCTTGTTCTTAAATTCTAATTTTTTTTAATCTAAGATTTTAAGTGAAGCGTAACTCATGTTTTGGTCATAAAGGGTTATAAATATGGATGAGTCAAACTCACATTTATTCTTTAGAATATTTCTATTGATGAATTATTTTAATTTTACGAGTTTTATTAATTAAATAATGATTGTTTAACAAAGTCAAAAAAATAAAGTATTGCATTTTTTTATATTTATTGAGTTTGTAGAAGGCATCAAAATTTCAGCATTGATATTTTGTTGTACAAACTCTAAAAAAGAACACTAGAAATACATTCCTTTATGATCAACAATGAAATTATCAGTAGAACTTTACAAAAATAATCTTTACTTTGTCACACCAAAGGCAATCTGCACACATGACAGTGGTATATTCCACGCATACCCATTACTTAAACTCATAACACAGATTTTGTTTTCTTAATGTTTTTGTAGGACATGCTTGACTTCTTTCTGGTCTTGCTGTTTACTTAGGTGGTTCTTATTATATTATGCAAGGTTTAGTTAAGAAGAAGACAAAATACTAATAAAATAAAGTATTTCATTCTTAATACAGATTGGGTCTTTAGACTGAATATCAGCATTTTCACATCAGCTGTATACTTGCTTGAAAAACCCCAGATACAACATCAGAAACAAGTAACTGTGTGAGCCAGGGATGCAGTTAAGGGGAACAGTGCCTACCTGGAAAGCACAAGGTCCTCAGTTTGAATCCAGGTACCACAAGAAACAAAACAAAGCAAAATCTCTGGTAGGCACAGTGTAAACAAAACCAGAGTAACCACAGCAGTGATCTTTGCTTCAGTCGTCACACCGAGGCAGTCTTTACATATCACTTAATGTTCTGTGTACACATTGTACACTAACAGCATGTGTGCTTAGCTTTCCACTCTTATGTGGCAGGCCATTCTTGTCATCTCTCTTCTTTTGCTGCTATGTCAGGAGCTTCTTACTATGTTGTATGATTGCACTTAGCAGGCAAATAAGATATCAATAAAATAAAATAAAATAAAATAAAATAAAATATCAAATGTGTAAAGAGTGCTTAGAATACACATAAGCTTTTCACATCAACTGTGTACTTGCTAACAAAACCTAAGAGACAATGGCACATAACAGAATTCTACAACAAAAATAATCTGTGCTTCAGTTGTCACATCAGAGTCTTCACAATTGAAAATTCCATGTTCCACACGCCAGGATCGCTTATACTGGCAGTAGGTATGTTTTGTTTTCCTGTTCGTTATTGTAGGGCACAGTTGACATCTTTGGTTTTTTTGTTTGTTTTTGTCATAGTAGGTCTTGGGGATGCTCCACCTGCTCACTCACCTGTCTGCTTTCCAGTGTACACCACATTTTTTTTTTTGTGTGTGTGTGTAGTTCCTGGGGCAGAAACATTTATACTTTTCTTTACTATAAATGATATCTTACTAGTGCCAGTCCCAATCCTCTAAGAAAATTTCTCTGTGATATGTTGTACATATTATTTTGTTTGTAAACTATCAATCTACATACCATATGTTATGGTCGAGTAAAATGCAACCAATGGCCACTGTTTTGTATTTTGAGTAACATCATAGTTGCTGCATAAGTCATTGACAACATCTGTCTTACCTTTGGTTCTGTTATAGACCATTTCAATGCAGGCTTCCATTTGTTAAGGTTTCCTTATAAATATTTCCATTATTGTGCAGTGTTGACAGCAGCTTTACCACTTGTCCTTCTGTGCCATAAAAAAGGCCTATGTAAATTTTTCTTAAATCTAAAAATTGTGTGATAGAAATCTCTGCTTTGAAATTGCAGCAGTTCATTTGGTATTTCTGCCTTGTTCCTACATACAGTTGTTATGCCGCTCAACTTGTGCTCTGTTAGCAAATATAATATCAACTGGAAACTGGTGCACCAATTTTCAGATAGCACATTCCAATTAGTTTGTGAGAAGGAAGCAACAAGTCTCTTCACAGTATCATGTGGTTCATTGCTATATGAATTAGCACCTAATGGCTGAATTCCTCAGTAAATATCTAATTTGAAAACATAGTAAACTCTGCTTATATAAAGTCATAAATCCATATGCCATATTTTGACACAGTGATTTTCTGCAAATCTTTTACATTCCTGTGATTACTATGAGAAATCCCTGCTAAGTACAGCAGACCTATGAATTCTTTCAGTTCATCTACTGAGGTGTCATATTAATAGATTTTTGAGTATGGGTATAGGTTCATGCAGAACATTTTACTTGCATTGCAGCCTTTGAGAATTTCACAACCTTTTGTAGGATTTTTGTCTTATATAACTTCCAAAATTGTGTGGCAGTGCTGGGATTCTGTCCAATATGTTTCACCCCTGCCAAGATCTTACTAACTGTATTTTCAGATGTAGTTCTCATATTGGATTGTCCTATTTGGTTGCATGACTATTTTACTAAATTTCAACTAGTCAAATATGTTCTCATATTACTGCTTTCTTCATCCTCTGAATCCAGGAAGTCTGCATTGCCTGTTTCTGTATCATTTTTTTTTATTTTAAAGAGAATAAATAGAAACAAATAACAAAACAAAGGCAGAAGAAGCAAAGCAACATACAACAATAAAAGTGGCACAGAATTTCAAAGCAAGAATAGAAAATTAACAATGGTTGTTACATTACGTGTTATTGTCAAATTTGTTACTCATATTACTAAATATAGGTATGCAAGATTGGGCAAACAATTAAAAATTAACTCTTCTTTTCAATAAACCTTATTTTTTCTTGTCCTTGTATCATTTAATTTTTGCTCCATTTCTCTGTCATAGGAACTTTGGCTTACATGGCCAACATCAAAGTCATCATCATACAGCCCCATATCACTCTTCTGTTACAGAAATGTATGTTATGGCTTGTGTCCAGAAGTGCTCACCAAGCCTCATGTGGCCATAGGGTGTTTTCATAGGTGGCTGAATCTATAGCATGTGATGTTGGAACTAAGGATGAGTGACTGGTAAATCACCCCACTGCTCGGTTTGGTATAGTTCTTGCTAGGATTAAGGGTATGAGATTTTACCTGCCCTGATGGGTAGCCTGTGTATAATACAAAGGACAGAAAGAGTTTTCTTTTCTTTCTCTTGTTGATTTTGTTGTCTTCCACTGCCATAAATGGTTGGCCTTCTGCTATGTGTCACTAAGCCTTGGAGCCAACAGACTATAGCCTAAGAACTATGAACCGTTAGCTAAATAAAACTTTCCTTTTATAACTTTGAGTGTCAGGTATTTTGTGTCAAAAGTAAGAAATATAGAAGAAAAAAAAGCTAAGACGATATATTTTACCATAATGGATCACTTTCATCATCCATTCATGAGAAATCTGATGACTCACTTTTAATTTCCTCCAAAACTTGCTAATCCAGTTTTCATGTGCTAGTATAGTGAAGTGGGCTACTTTTATGAGAAAAATGAAAAGAAAACAAAAACAAATCCTAGAGTGATATGGGTATATTTTACCCTTTGTTATGCTCAAGTGAACATATGCCAAACCTTTTTGATGGAGCATTCTGTCAGGGGGTGTACACACCTTGTCTTCCACTGTATCAAATATGTAAATACAAAGGCTGCTTCCTGTATCTCTTAGGCAAAGATACTGACATGCATAGCCAGCCACTATTATACTAAAGTAAAAATTTACAGTAGAAAATTAAGGGATGTGTTCGTGATACCCAGTGTTATCCTCTCCAGGTTTAAATACCACTATATTAGTTATCTTATATTAGTAATTTCTCAAAAGTCTAACTCTCTTATTCCTCCTGTAATCCCAGCACTAGGGAGGCAGAAATCAGGAGAATCACTCCAAGTCCACATTGCATAGTGAGACCCTACACACACACACACACACACACACACACATACACGCACGCACACACCCTCAAAAGTCTAACTCTCATTTTTGTGAAAAGCCCATTATTGATCTACAGATTGTCTTTGAAATATGCTTTTATATTTGTAATTCAATCACCTTGTAATAATTACATTTATTGAGTTACTGTTATATTTTAGGTACTTTATAGCTATTACTATTTTTAATCTTCTAAATGATTCTGTAGTAAATATTATTATCTACATTTAGCAATTCAGGAAAGTGAGAGTGAGAGGAGTTCAGGTACTTATTCACATTTTGCACATAAATTATGTCGTAAGGTTGGTGTTCAAGCCAAGTGACATTAAATCTCACTTATACTATAACAGTGTACTTTCTCTTCTCATACAATGCAGCAAAAACAGAGAAGAAAAAGGAAGGTAGACATATGTATTCTCAACTAAAATTACACATTTTATTTGGAAAATCTCTACCTTATGAAAAGGTTTCAGTGAGTACATCTCAAGAGTTATTTTGCTTCTGTGTTCTTTCAACATGGAGACTTTGTCCTAGTTTTTCTTTCCTTTTTTACTGAGAATAAAACTCAAGACCTTGCACTTGCCAGGCAGGCACTGTGCTGCAGAGCTGTGTCCCAGGCTCTGTCCCATTGTTGCAGATAAAGATTGGAAATTTAAGGAGAAAGTAGTCTGAATAACTTTGGCATATCACCATAGAGGGGCTGAATAGCTTAACTTGCTGAAAACAGAAAATGCTACATAATTCATTGAGATTTGTAAGACTTAAACTGCTTAATTTCAGACCCTAAAACTCACTGTGTTAAGTGGCCAGTAAAATGGAACTCTGAAAATAAGCATGAGTTTCATCTGAATGATTTAGCAGTACTTTCAGGTATCTATAGTTCTGATTCCCTCCCCCATCTCTAATAGAAACACAGTTTCGGTTGAGATCTGGACTGCTCACTCAGATATTTTTCATTCTGTCTTTAATTTTTAGGTTATTCTAAAATGCTACCAGATTTATTAGAAGTCCACACTTGTCTAGAGGTAAAAGAAACCCTAGGGAGTAAGAAAAATATAAAAGTCTTGCTAACTTTGCTAAAGTGTCACATTTAATCATGGAGTGAGATGTTACTTTAATAAATCCTTATTTTTGTTATGTATGTGTCTAAAATATGCCATTTTCAATGTTTTTCTTGCTAAGTGTTTTTAAACAAACTTGACATTTAGCACATCTAGTTGTATTAAAGTACATGCTGGATGAATCTTTTGTTATTTCTTGGCATTGAATGAAATTTAAATTACTTCTGAACGATTGTGTGCCTTTGTCATATTAATCTTGTTTTCCAACAACAATGGTATATCTTTTTCTGTGTCCAAATTTTATTTTGTATTCTGAAGTGAGATTTTAAAGTTTTATGGAAAGATATTGGATATTTCTTATTCACTTCTAGGTATATGTGATCTTTGTATTATAGATAGGTTTTTGTTATATGTTCTCATTAGTTGATATGTATGCATATATGTATGTCTAAAACTAATGAAAACATGTATTTTCTATTTATAAAATAGATATAATTTCATCCTTAAAGTTTGATATTTTATTAAAAAACTATTTGTGAACTAAATATATTTTTGAAATGATTGTTTATGATTTTCATTTAATATTGAATTTTTCACATTTAAGACTTTACTGTCAATTTCCTTCTTCCTTTCCTTTTTATATCATGTATTTATATTTCTTTTCTATTAAGAGTAATTCCTTAAGAAAGTAAGAACAGTAGTGCGGCTACTAAGCATTCTCTCCTATTTCTGAGGTAAGAGTTATGGCCGCTGGTGCATCCCTATACGATTCTGTTTGGGGAATTTTGTTAAGAATATTAGGAAGTTTGTAGCATCAGTAAGAATTAGAAACATCTATATTTTTATTTTATTTTTTTATTTTTTTTTTCAGAACCGGGGATTGAACTCAGGCCATTGCGCTTGCCAGGGAAGCACTTATTCCACTGAGCCATCTCCCTGGCCCCTTATATTTTTAGATTACCAACTTTTTAAAGTTTAAGATAAATGTTTTTATTAAAAAAGTAATTTAGAATTTTTAAATGTGTATCTGAAATAGCTTATCAATTTTAAATTTTTGTATATTAAAGGCAACTTCTGGTGAATCTATATTTTGCTTCACTATTTACTTATTTATTTATTTGTTTATTTTCTGTATTTAGGGCAGAGTCTATAGGGTGTTCAGGGTCTCACTATGTAGACTAGACTCCTAGTGATTCTCCTGTTGATAGCCTCCCAAGTGCTGGGATAACAGGCTTGCTCTGCCATGCCCAGTCTCAGTCACCATCCTAGAGAGCCCTGGGGGTGGGATCAGCAAGGCAAGCTGGGAATCTAACCCTGGCCACTGTGCTCTGGTGAAGCAGGCGCTTTAGTCTGCTGTGCTATCAGACCGGCCTTTGCCGCACTTTTTAAAAATACCATGTCGTTAGAATATTTCACTACTGTTTTTCCTAGTTCCCATTTCATTCTTCTTCTTTTTTTTTTTTTTTTTTTGCTTTTTTAAATTTAGTCTGACCTCATGTTTAGTACATGCTTTGTACTTTTTTTAATCAGAAATTTTATTTCTATGAATTTCCTGAACTTGATGTTTGTCTACTGTTTTTCTCCCAGCTTTATTTGTATGATTTCACATTTTAATATCATGCTTCAATAGTAGTTGCATTTTTTTTCCAATTTTATGATTTTAAAGCTATAACTAATTTTCATTGCTTTTTAAAGTCTTGCCATGGTTCACTGCCTGGCCTCAACCTCCAAGGTTCTGGTAATCTTCTGCCTTATCCTTTCAAGTAACTAGGACTGAAAGCATTTACCCACCATGCCTGACTTACAAGGAGTTCATAAGTGCATATTGATTAATATACAGTTTGGTTCTAGAGATAGAATTACACTAGAATAAATGTTTACTGCTTCTGTACATGCAGAAAATTTTGATAATTAATGATATTTTACAGTGCACATTGTGGTCACCTCCCAGTATTCATTCTAGGCCTCATTCATTGTGTTGTGTGATGTATCTATGTAACTAATACCACAATTAATTTTAACTCCAAAGTGAATTGGCTTAAACTATTCATGACATGGCATTATCCTTGCCTTGACACATTGATTTTTGTTTAAATCAGGGAGGATATATGATGAACTAGGAAAATGAAATTTTATTATTATTTACATTTGAAAATACTTTGGTGGAGATTGCTAGAATTTCATAGTGCACACAAGTAGGATTCTGGGTCTTGAAACTTAAAATTTTATATATTATACCTGAAATATATACTAGAGAAGAGACTGATTAATATACAGCATCAAATTTTATTCTTACTATAGGTTATTGTATGGAAATATTGAATTGTGAAATAAAATGAGGTTTTAAATAAAACTTTAGGAGATTTTTTTTTTCCTCTCCAAAACATGAGAGTTGAATCTAAAATAATGGAATTTGTCAAGACGTTACTTTATCTTTCTTGTATAATACCTTTCTGTGTGAAAAAGAAAAAGAAAGAAAATCAGATTAAAAGGAGAGAGTTTCTTTGAGCTCATGATTTCAAAGGTTACAGTCTGTGGTCTTTGGGCCTATTGTTTTGAGCACCTAGTAGCACAGTAATGATAGTGAAAGTGCATGGCACAGGCCATTCTCCTTGGAATGGCCAAGAAGCCAAGAAGAACGAAGATGAAGAGCTGAGGCATTAATGTCCTTTTCAAAGATATCCAAAGTGACCTGAATTCCTTGCCTCCAGCCCTACCTCCTTAAGATTCCACTGTCTTCCAGTAGCGCCATGGCCAAGAGTCTAAGATTTCACATGAACCTTCAACAGATAATCTCAATAGAGATAGAGCTTTCTATACAACTAAGTTGTCTGCTCCTCACATATTTGTGGACATTTTATCCATCTTGAGAAGATACCAGTAACAGTATATCAAGCAAAATTGTAATCTAACTATTCTGATTTTATAGAAAATATCTGATGCCATAAAAACAAAACAAAAAAAAAACTGTACTAAAATTCTGCTGTGAAGACATATATTTCATAGTACAGTAGTTTGTAGAAATTTAAGAAACCCTGTTTGGAAATTCACTTACTGATTTAAAGAAAATAATCTTAAATAAAATTATCAATTGATAAGTAGCAATATCTTTGTTTCTTATTCCATAAAGTTCTATCTGTTTAAACAGATATAACAGATGTGAGCCAAAATAAAATGATAAATGAAGCTTATTTCATAGATTATTTCTTTGTTTATAAATGTTCTTTTCCTCATAAATTGAATGGTATTTTTAAAGCAAAGAATGTCTAAGAAATATAAAAGCCACTGTATATCTAACTCAAGTTCTAGATGATTTTAATAAATAGTGTGAAAATATTGATGAAGGTTCAAAGGGAATACAGTATACCAATTACACTTTTTCATTTTAATCATCATCTCAGAAAATTTAACTTTGATCAGCACTCAAAGCCTAGGAACTGTTTAAGAATTCTGGTAGTATATACTTCATCTACATGTTTTCCACTTAGAATAGTCTAATCCTTTCCTGGAGAGAAGGGGAAAATGAACATTGAAGACTAAAGAGAAAGAACTTTAGATGCCTTATGAGATGTCTATATTAACGCAAATAGTAGAAATTCTGAATTGAGGGATCTTTTTTGCTATCACCCAGAGTTCGTTGTCACTGTTTAACGGAAACAATGGTTCTCTTCAGTTTCCCTTTCAAATGTCATGTTTCTAAGGCTACAAAGAGAGAAATCCACACAAGTAAGTTTTAACATCCAATGGTAGGCCTTTCCCCACAGAATGGCAGTGAAGCTTTTGGGGACTTTCAACAATATAATTGGTAAACACAAAATTAGATTCAGTGCTCAGTTGTTAATGAGCAGTTTCAACTTCATTGCTGCTAGGCTTTCTGTGCCTTGCTGTGTTTTCATCATCTAATTTGATGTGCTTGTGGTGAAAGCTATGTAGATACCTGAAAAACTCTAGTGTCTTGGATAATTAGGCATTTTTGTACAACATGCATATGCAATTTTATGTAGAGTGATTTTTTTCAATTATACATAAACTATGGTTTCCAGCCAGATCCCTTCAGATTTTGAATAGAGACTTTTCTGTACCCTGCAACTTCATCAACATACTCTCAAATTGCACACTCTACATTGCAATTTTGTTGTTGTTTACTTTCAAGCATCTGTTGTACTGACTTTGGCAGTGATGTTTTTAAAAGAATACTTGGTGAAGAAATATGCTCCATTCTTATTCTGATGATATATGCTGAGCTTTTGTAGGCATGGTGATCGCTGTCTCTACCTGAATATGTGCATTGAGTGCTATTTGTTCTCTTAGTATCAGAGCCACTGTAGTGAAAAGAAGACATTTTTAGACAAAAATGCTGAAAAAATTGGTGAGTTAAGATTAATAATATTTCCCTATAATGGCATAATGTCTCCAAAAATAGATATAAATGCACAGGAGATATTTTGACACTTCCCTTTAGCAATAAACAAATATCTTGTATTTGTAATTATTAAACTTGGTAGTATCTGCTATCCAATACTCCACAGGTAGTGATATACTTTCTAGTAACAATTACTCTGGCTCATGCTGTTGAAATCATAGTGGAAAACAATGTCCAACTCAAGAAAACAAACAAAACAGGACGAAGCTATAACTGTCCATCTCAATAGATTTAGAACAGATAACAAATGGCATTGAGTTATTCTTGTCATTTCCTTAACTAGGTAATTCTGTCTCTGAAAGGATATAGTGAAATATTTTCTAGTTTATTCATAACTTTTTGTGGCATGCTGTTAAATATTCAGATAAATTCCAGTGCCCTCTAAATATAATAGTCTTTTCAGAGAAAATTTCTTATTGCAAGCATTTATTTAGTATGTATTACCAAGCATCTAGCAGATGCAAAGTATTCTGCTTGATTCTATGAAAATAAAAAAGAATCAAGTATAGGCCTTCCCCTGAGGAGGATAGTGTCTGCGAAGAGAGATGAGGCCCACACAGCATGCTATAACATAGTAGAAAGTAAATTAGTGTTACAAAAGTAATATAAATAAATGAAACTTCAAGAAAAGAATTCTTTTTTTTCGTCCAGCTTGAAGATCTTTTGGAAGCTCATTTAACTTGGGTTTGAGATGAAAGATTTAGGGAACATTAAAAATAACTGACATTATGGAAAAAAAATAAAAATAAAAATAATTGACATTTTAAGTAAGGAAACAATGGAAGAAAGCCAAGAAATGCAGACATGTAGGAAGTTATGGGGACATGGAAACAGGTTTTGTTTTTTCACCAGAAGAAAAATTGGGAGAAATATTGAATGGTGTTGCTAGACTGTTGGCTCAAACTATTCATTTAAGCTGGTGGTTCCTGGTCACTCATTAATGGTTTTAACCTATCCAGTGGCACTGTGGAAATATCGTCTAATTTGAGACCAACAACAACCTGGAGCCTTAGAATTTAGATCTTAAAAGAGGTACATATTAGGTCTCTGTCTTGTAAGTCTATGCAACTGAAACGTAAGAGTAGGAGAATGCTGAGAGATGGGACTTGCCGTACTTACTAGGTGATGATGTGGAGAATTCTGTTTTTACATAATTTGTGTGCAGCACTAGGACCTATACAGCTAAAATTACATTCCTCACAAAATTAAACATAAAAATGAACTATAAGGGCATCTTGTCATTTTGTTTTTAGACAGAGATAACTGAGGTATAGTTGTATGTTACCCTGGAACTTAAAGTAAGGTATAGTAGACAACATTAACTTTGTCTGCTATGAAATTTCACAGGTATGTGTATCACAATAAAACAAAGGCTACATGCCCCATTTAGTTTCAAAAAACAGCCAAAACAGTCACACTGATAAGATCATAAAGCAAGGCAGACAAAACTCTAGGCACATCTATTTAACTCTTAAGGAAATAGAGATAGGAAACCGAATTTGATGGCTGTGCTGCAAAGAGCAGTCGGAAAACCCTTTGAGAGTTTGCATCTTTCAGAACCTTTCTGATAGAACACATTAGAAGTAGACTAATTAAAATTCATGGAATTTTTAAGTAGTTGTAGCATGTATCATGACTTCCAGTTATTTGATGTGCAGATTATCTTAATATATTTTTAGATGGTAAGACAGAAGATTACATGTTTTAAATTATAAACCATAGAACTTTATTTGACTCACAATTTTGGAGGCTGAGAAGTCTAAGATTGGGAACTTGAGACTAGTGAGGGCCCTTGTGCTGTGGGATAGCATGGTGAGCACCCCAAGGTGGGGAAGCATGTAAGATAGCACATTTCATTTTTTTATAACAAAGTCATTCCCAGGATTACAGCCTATTCCATTGCTGAATGCAATCACAGTGGCACATGGGTTTCAACAGAAGTTTTAGAGGAACATTCAGAGGGAGCATAGCATTTTAACTACCTGTTCACATGAAAGTAAGAATCTCCAGCTTCATAGTCGTCACGAGTACAAAAATCTGGCCAAATAATATTGGATCTCAGAGACCATAAAACACAAGAATCCAACAGATTTGAATATTACTTTGCATAAAATCCTTCTGTGAAATAAAAAGCACTGAGGAAAAA